>NC_133457.1:78485065-78786940 GCF_048565385.1 Saimiri boliviensis
GAGTGTTCACACTGTGTATGTTTAGCCCACAAGTTAAAGGTGCAAAGAAACTACATGTGAACCAAGAACACACACACACTCGCCCACAAGGAGGTTGCATCAGCTGCATCTGACTTCATCCTATCCTCCCAGACAACACTTGAAGAGAGCTTCTGGAAGGGAAATCTCCCATGCTGCCCTCTGATTTTGTATAACGTTCAATGCACAAGCTCCTGACAGCATGGATACTTTACAAACGGCTCACAGAGAGCTGTGGAATCTGTCTCTGGAAGATCTTTTAACTGATGGCAGCATCTCATTGGTCTAGAATAGAACAGTTATAGTCAATACTGAAAGCTTTGGCATGAAGTAAAGCACAGCAGGATTTCTCTAATGGTGGTGCCATCACCACCACCTGGGAACTTGTTAGAAACGTGCATTCTCCCCAGCCCAGATCTCCTAAGTAGAAGCTCTGAGATGGAGCCCAGTAATCCTGACTTTAACCAACCTTCCAGGTGATTCTGATGCATGCTCCAGCTAAAAACCACTGGCCTAGAACACCTCCCAAGCCCGTCAAGTTTCCTGGAATTGAAACCATCAGAAGTTATACTACACCAAGAGCACCATCCCTTCTATTGCCTGGGTTCCGCCCACAGACCTGTGGTGCCCAATTCCCCTAGTGCCCCAGAATCTCACAGTAAAGTTTCCTCATGGAACAAAGTAACCATGTGGAACGCATGCCTGCACAATGATGGTTACCACTTCTTTCCCCAAAATATCAAACTTTTTTAAAAAAGGAAAAATGTCTCAAGAACACAACCATTGGAGTATTTCATTCCAATGATCATAATCACCCATTTCTCTACATGTGGCTCTCACCCTGGCATATTAGGGCATAAATGGAGCTAAAAAAGAAAAAGACAAATATTTTAATTGATGCACTACAACACTTTTTACTGCTTCAGAACCCTCCCTGCAAATTTAGCCATCAGCAGAAAAGTCAATTAAACTCGAATAGGAAGAATTTGAGTAAAAATATTGGATACTTTTTACTTTAATCTTCAGATTAAGCATGATTTCCACTGGACATTATTATCGAAGAGAAGTTCTTCTTTGGTATTTTTGCATGCTTAAAATTTAGCCCAGTCTTTGAAAACCCTGTCCAGCTTCTGGCTAAGCAGAACCTTGCCACTCACTTTGAACTTGCCAGCAAGGAAAGCCTTCTGCGGGTTCAGTTTGCCCAAAACCATGTCCATAAAGACGGGCTCCGGGATTGTGAAGACAGTGTCTGCTGGGAGCCTGGCAGGTCCCAGATACATGTCCCCAGAGCCATTCTTCAGATCGATGGTCCACTGCAGAACTGTCTTCCCATCTTTGGTGATGTCCAGCTGAAAGACGGCATTGACTTTCTTGACCAAGGGAGCTCCCACTTCCTTGATGTGAAGCCTAATGTCCTCACACACCTGGAAGCTCTGGAGTTCTGACAGCTCTAGAGGTGGCATGGGAGGTTCTAGAACTGAACCCAGGACCTTGAACTGGCCCGCCGGAGGTCCATCCTCTGCTTTGATCTTGGGTTGATGGTTACTTCTCTTCCACATCTCCCTGTGCTAGTCCCCTAACCTTGCCATCTGATCTGTGAGCAGCTGTAACCAGATTAATACCCACAGTTCAGATTGTGACATCAAAGGTGAGTCCAAGTGGGGACTGAAGCGGGTGGGTGTGCTACAGTCTTATTGGCCAAACAAATGCCAACATGTGACATGAGGTAATGGCCCAGACAGGCCATTGTGAGGCAGATCCACACACACACACCTCCCAAACCAGTGAGGGATGTTGGTCCTGCACGCCCAAAAGACTGCACCCTGCCATGGGGATAAGAGAAACTGGCCCCAAAAGCTTCTTTAGTGACATGGGCTCTGTCTTTCCAATGCAGGCATCTCCTTGGTGGCAACCCTAAATGAGACAGCAGTTATTCTTGTTCCTCTAAAAGTGACTAACATGTAAATCACAGATCCTGGCCTGAATTTGGCTTTATCTGGCTGCTGGTAGAAAGGGAAATGCTTTTAGGCCAGAGTAACTGATGGGAGAAGGAATCAGCTACAGGGCCTGCATCAGAAGTTTTCCAGACCATAGTGAGACACAGAGAGAGAGAGAGTAAATGTCCCTAAGATCAGAAGATGCTGCCGGTCTCATCTGATAATTGCACACAGTAGTACAGCCCTTACTCTGGGTCAAGGCACAGAGTTCTAAGTAATACACATGTATTAACACATTTAACACTCATTACAACCCTCTATGATAGGTACTTTTTTCTGCTATTCTTTATTTATTTATTTATTATACTTTAAGTTCTGGGGTACACATGCAGGTCATGCAGGATTGTTACATACATATACACATGCCATGGTGGTCTGCTGCATCCATCCCCCCATCACCTACATTAGGTATTTCTCCTAATGTTATCCCTCCACAATCCCCCCACCCCCTACTGTCCCTCCCCTAGCTCCCCCACCCCCCAACAGGCCCTGGTGTGTGACGTTCCCCTCCCTGTGGCCATGAGTTCTCATTGTTCAACACCCACTTATGAGTGAGAACATGCAGTGTTTGGTTTTCTGTTCTTGTGTCAGTTTGCTGAGAATAGGTGTCACTCTGTTACCCTGGCTGGAGTACAGTCGCATGATCTCTGCTCCCTGCAGCCTCTGCCTCCTGGACTCAGTTGACCCTCCCACCTCAGCCTACCAAGTAGCTGGGACTACAGGCTTGCATCACACGTGGCTAATTTTTGTAAATTTTTTTGTATTTTTTTTTTTTTTGGTAGAGATAGGGCTTTACCGTGCTGCCCAGGCCAGTCTCAAACTCCTGGGCTAAAGTGATCCACCTGCCTCGGCCTCCCAGATAGGTACTCTATTTATCCCCATTTTACAGATAAGGAAATTGAGAGTAGAAATGAAGTGACTTGCCCGGTGTCACAGTAAGTAGTGTAGCCAGATTTAAAGAGAGGCAGAATGACTCCAAAGTCCATCTGTTTACTTCTTTATCTTTTATTTTGAAATGACTTTAGCCTTATAAAAAGTTTGCAAAAATAGCACCTATTTTACTTGCTCCCAGCTTTCCCAAATACTAACAACTCATATGACCACAGTACAGTGATCTAATCCGAGAAATTCACATTGGTTCACGATTACTAACTAATCTGCAGACCATACAAGACCATATTCATTTGATTTCATGCCTCCCTAGTGCCTTGCAGTGTGGGACAGCTCTTTGGCTTTATCTATCATTACCTTGGCATTTGAATACTGGCCAGTTATTCCTGAAAATATCCCTCATTTGGGGACTGCCTGATGCTTTCTCATAGTTAGGTGGAGGTTATGCATTTGGGACAGGAATACCACAGAGGTGACCTTGTGCTCTTCCCACTGCACCATAGCAGGGGTCCATGATGTTATATCCCATTTCTGTCCTTGATCACTTGGTTAAAGTGGTTTCCCAGGGTTCTGCACTGCAGAGTTGCTGTTTTCCCCTCTGTAATTAGTATCTTCTAGGGGAGGTGACTTGAGACGTTGCAAATGCCCTATTGTGTGTGCATCATCCTGGGGCCCATGCCTGCTGCATCCATCCATGGCCCATCCCTGCAGCAATCAGTGTGACGTAGGCCCAGCAGCGGTTTTCCATGCCCCTTACTCCCTTGAGATTTAATAATTAAAATTCTGCTCTAAGGAAAAGTGGCCTCTTCTCTCCCATTTCTTTACTTGTTCATTTATTTATTTGTCTCAGCATGGACTTGTAGGTATATGTTTATTCTGTGGGTCATAATCTATTATTATCAGTTTATTTTCTTGCTAAATTTTCCCAGATTTGGCCATAGGGAGCTTCACCAAGTTGGAGCCTGTATCCATTTCTACACCAAACTGATCTTTTATGTAAGTGAAGATCCATTATATGGAGTTGCTGGAAACCTTGTTCTTTCTGGGAATAATGCAGAAGAATGAAAAAGGCTTTGAAGTACATTTGCAATGATAGATGAGCTGGTGTTGTCAACATCGAGCAGTTAAACAAAGCCCAGTGTCTTCCAAAACCAAGTTCCTGCCATGAGGTCACCAGGTATGGATATCAGCATAGAGGTTTTAAAATGAGGAGGGCAGGAATTCCCAGCAAGTTCACTATAAGCAACCAACAGAGAAATGTGTCCCACCATCCCCTATCTCTTTTTCCTCAAGAGCAGCGTTGTCCCATCTAAATTATTCAGGCAGGTCCCCAACAGGGCTGTCATTCTCCTGCCTCAGTCTGTCAGAGGGGAACGCAGTTCCACAGCTCATATATAAGAAATCCAAAATGTGCCAGGACTCGAGGGAGTACTTCCCAACAACATTGTTTAGAATTGTCATCCAATAGAAATAATAAAAGTAGAGACCACGTCTAGTCGGTTTCATCATTTAAATTCTCAACAGATACTGCTGGCTTCTTATCTGCACCGTGGCAGCCTGCTTCTCCTACCTTGACTGCCACAGCATTGGCACTGGCATCTTGAAAACATGCACCTTCCAGAAAACAGTCAAAAAAGGCTGAGAATATCCAAGATCAGAACGCCTCTTCCGCAGCAGGGGATTCCAGTTCCTCATCAGCAACGAAACAAGGCTTGATGGAGAACGAGTGGGTTCCAATTACAGAAGCAGGCTTCAAAACGTGGATAATAAGAAACTTCTGTGAATTAAAAGAACTTGTTCTAACATAATCTAAAGAAACTAAGAACTTTGAAAAAAGGTTTGACGAAATGTTAACAAGAATACAAAATTTAGAGAGGAAAATAAGTGAATTGATGGAGCTGAAAAACACAATACGAGAACTACGTGAAGTATGCACAAGTTTTAACAGCCGAATTGATCAAGCAGAAGAAAGGATATCAGAAGTCGAAGACCAACTCAATGAAATAAAACAAGAAGACAAGATTAGAGAAAAAAGGATAAAAAGGAACGAGCAAAGTCTCCAAGAAATATGGGACTATGTGAAAAGACCTAATCTACACTTGATAGGTGTACCTGAATGTGACGAAAAGAATGAATCCAAGCTGGAAAATATGCTTCAGGATATTATTCAGGAAAATTTTCCCAACTTAGTAAGGCAGGATAATATTCAATTCCAGGTAATACAAAGAACACCACAGAGATATTCCTCAAGAAGAGCAACTCCAAGGCACATAACCGTCAGATTCACCAGGGTTGAAATGAAGGAGAAAATACTAAGGGCAGCCAGAGAGAAAGGTCAGGTTACCCACAAAGGGAAGCCTATCAGACTTACAGCAGATCTCTCAGCAGAAACCCTACAAGCCAGAAGAGAGTGGGGACCAATATTCAACATCCTTAAAGAAAAGAACTTTCAACCAAGAATTTCACATCCAGCCAAACTAAGCTTCATAAGTGAAGGAAAAATAAAGTTTTTTGTGAACAAGCAAGCACTCAGAGAATTCATCACCACCAGGCCTGCTCTACAAGAGCTTCTGAAAGAACCACTACACATAGAAAGGAACAAACAGTATCAGCCTTTTTTAAAAAATACCAAAAAGTAAAGAACATCAATACAATGAAGAATTTACATCAACTAATGGGCAAAATAGCCAGCTAATATTAAGGATATTCATTCAAGGATACACAAAGACTCAAAACAAGGGATGGAGAGAGACTTACCAACCAACCAGAGAGCAAAAATAAATAAAAAGCAGAAGTTACAATTTTTGCCTCTGATAAAATAGTATTTAAAGCAACAATGATCAAAAGAAGCAAAGAAGGACATTATATAATGATAAAAGAATCAATGCAACAACAAGAAGAGTTAAAGGTCCTAAATATATACACACCCAATACAGGAATACCCAGACATACAAGACTTATAAAGAGACTTAGACTCCCACACAATAATAGTGAGAGACTTCAACATTAATATTAGACAGAGCAATGAGACAGAAAATTAACAACGATATCCAGGACTTGAACTTAGATCTGGAACAAGTAAACGTAATTAACATTTATAGAACTCTCCACTTTACACAAAATATATACTCTTATCAGTACCACACCATATCAACTTAGAAGTTTAAACGAAATGTTGGTTAGCTCCTTGTTTGTTACTCTCTTCCCTCATTTTCTTTCATGTCTCCATTATTAATGATAATTTTAGGCATACCCATATTTAGACTGCATTCTAGCCCAGGCAACAAAACAATACCCCCATTCTCTCTCCCTTTTCCTCTCTCTTTCTTCCTCTACTTTATTCTTTTTCTTATTATTCTTTTTCTCTAAAAAAAAAAAAAAAAAAAAAAAAGTCCTTTAGAAGAATTTTCTGGAATAAATTTAGAGAAAATCAAAGTGTTTCCTAGGGGGTGCTTACCTACTCCTCGCCCCTCCCCCGCCTCCTTTTATTTGATTTGTGACTTAGGGTTAAATACAAAAAAAAAAAAAAAAAAAAGAAAACATGCACCACCTTCCAAGTGGACACAATCTTCCTCAGCTCCGTTGAGGAAGACCCCTTTGGCTACTGTTCACACCCAAGAACCTGGTCGCGGCAGATTTGCAACACTTGGTTGGTTGGTTGATTGGCTGGTTGTTCCACCATTTGGCTTAGTCTGTTTGTGTTGCTATAAAGGAACATCTGAGTCTGGGTAATTTATGAAGAAAAGAGGTTTATTTGGCTTATGATTCTGCAGGCTGTACAAGAAGCATCTGCTTCTGGTGAGGGCCTATGGCCCCTTCTATTCATGACAGAAGGCAAAGGGGACCAGTGTGTGCAGAGATCACATGGTGAAGCAAGGTCAGGGGAGGTGCCAGGGTGTTTCTAACTACCAGCTTTCTCGAGAATTAGCAGAGTAATAACTCACTCACCTCAACCCCCAAAAGGGAAGGCATTAATCTCTTTATGAGGTTACCCTCTCTTCATGAAGATCCATCTCCATGACAATTGCCTCTCATTAGGCCCCACCTCTAACACTGGGTATCAGATTTCAACAGATGTGGAGGAAACACACATTTCAACTACAGCATCATTCTATATGTATGCATTATGTATGGAGCCCACATACCTTTAAGTTCTAAGACAGTAACAGCAGCAACAGAAAACCCATTCAAAGGCAGTGGTGAACAATTTTTTTAATATTTGATATGGCTCCAGGGAATGGCATGTATTACTGTGGGTGAGACTCTTATCTAAGGAGAGTTTCATGTCTTACTCTAATGATACAAAGACTGTGAATAGATCAAATTATGGGTCTGAATCCAACACACCTGTAATAGGATATTCATTCATAAGTTTTCCACGGCTGCACTGTAAGTGGAACAAACTTCCCCATCCCTGTGAGGGTGGCTGTGTCCATGGGGTTTGCTTTAGCCAGTGGGATGTTATCAGACATGACATGAGCAGAGGCTTGAAATGTGCTTGCACATTTGGGCTTTCATGCTTCTGCTTCTGCTTCTGCCATGACCATGACAAGGTCATGCCCTGGGGAGCTGCTGGTTCAAGGAAGATGAGACACGTGTGGAGTTGACCTAGATCAGCCAAGCAGGAAATTACCATGTAGACCCATGAGAATAAATTCTGCTCATTTTAATCCTCTGAACTTTGGAGTGGTTTGTTACTCAGCATTACTGTGACACTAACTGACTGATGTAAAGTACAAAAAAAGTAATAGCTAGGCTTGCAAACCAGTTCTTATGGGCAAAGTCTTCAGTACGTAAACACTCCTAGCTATTTATGCAAGAGAAATATATGTCTACAGAAAGACATGTAATGAGTGTTTTCAGCATTACTCATTAAAGTAAAACACTAGAGATGATCCAAATTTTTTTTTTTTTTTTTGAGACAGGGTCTCACTCTGTCACCCAGGCTGGAGTGCAGTGGGACAATCTGGACTCACTGCAACTTCCACTCCCAGGTGATTCTCCTGCCTCAGCTACCCCAGTATCTGGGATTACAGGTGTGTGCCACCACGCCTGTCTAATTTTTTGTATTTTTAGTAGAGACGGGGTTTCACCATGTTGGACAGGCTGATCTTGAACTCCTGACCTCAGGTGATCCACCTGCCTTGGCCTCCCACAGTGTTGGGATTACAGGCGTGAGCCACCGTGCCTGGCCCCAAATCTTATGTTCTTCATCTTCTGTTCTTCAACAGGAAATTGTATCAACAAAGTGTGGTGTAATCACGGAACGGAATACTACATGGCAATAAACAGGAATGAGCAGCTGATTCACTCAACGACATGGATGAATCTAAGATATATTATGCTGAGTGAGAGAAGCCAGGTTCTCCAACACACTATGTGATTCCATTTTATGACAGTCTAAACGTGGCAAATGACAGAAACAAAAATAAGTGACCAGTGTTTTGTAGGGATTGGAGGTAGAGAGTGGGGCACAGAGTTTTGTTGGGGTTTCTTAAAGGGACAGTGGTGATGGGACTTTACTCTGTCCTGATTGTGGCAGTGGTTATGCAACTGTCTTACATTTATCAAAACTCACTAGGAAAGATTTAATTAAATACGTAAAGTATACCTCAATAAACCTGACTTGAAAAACAAAAAGAAGTGTGGGCAGATTTGCATTGCTACTGGTCTGAGCTCTTTCTAAAGCAGTGGTCACAGCCAAATCTAGAATACCGGATTTTAATTTTTTTTAATTAGTTTCCGTATCAGTACCAATTGCTATTATTGCATTATGATGCATAAATTTTAACTTTTTAGTTACTTCTTGTATCAGTTAACTCTTGCTACATTATGAGGCAAACCAATCCACCACAAAATTTCAGCAGCATGTAACATTCACTGTTTATTTCTCACACTTCTATCAGAAATGCAGACCTGGGCTGAAATTGGCTAGGCAGCTGTTCTGGGACACACGTGTCGCTCATCTGTTCTCTGGGCCAGCCAGGTGTGTTCTTCCCATGATGATGACAGCAGCCTAAGAGCAGCAGTGGAAACACACATGACCTCTTAAGACCCAGCACTGGCTCACAGCCATTCTGCCCATGCACCAGTGGCAAAAGCAAAGCTCAGAGTCAGGCCCAAAGTCAAAGATTTGGGACACACTCTCTGTCCATGATAAAGCCATAATGGGGTGAGAGGCCGCGAAGGGAACAAAACTGGGACTGAAAATGCAGTCTTCCCTAGCTACTGACATATAAAAAGGGAGAGATGTCACATTTTAAGATCCAGATTTCTGGCTTCTCTTACACTGGAAGAGAAGCACCTCCACCTGGTAATAATTAGCCAGTTTTGAAAACAAAGGTGCTGCTTGCTTCAGGTAGGCAGGGGTTCCTCCTCCAATAGCTCCTAGTCATAACTTGCCTGACCCCTGGTGACCACTTTCCAAAAGTCAGGCGTACAGAGGAAATGTTCCAGAATTCCCAAGATCTTTTCTTCACTACGTTTCATCAGAAATCCCACAATAATTTGAACACTATGAAGTTTGCCTTCATATGTATTCATCCAACAAATATTTACTAAGCACCTACTGTGTGGAAATCACTGGGCTGGGAATATACACAAAGACAGAAGGCAACGGGCACTGTGGCTTATGCCTGTAATCCCAACACTTTGGGAGGCTGAGGTGGAAAGACCACTTGTACCCAGGAGTTTGAGACCAACTTGGGCAACACAATGAGACCCTGTCTATTAAAAAAAAATTCTTTTTTAATTAGTTGGGCATGGTGGCTGACTCCTGTAGTCCCCACTACTGGGGACGCTGAGGTGGGTGGATTGCTTGAGCCTGGGAGGTCAAGGCTACAGTGAGCTATGATGGTAACACTGCACTCAAGCCTGGGCAACAGACCAAGATTCTGTCAAAAAAAAAAGAAAAAGAAAAGAAAAAAGGTAACAAGTATTGGCAAAGATGCAGAGAAATTGCACTATTGGTGGGAATGTAAAATGGTGCAGCTGTTATGGGAAACAGTGTAATAGCTTCTTTAAAAATTAAACATAGAATTTCTACATGATCCAGCAATTCTACTTCTAGGCATAAACCCAAAAGAACTGTAAGCAGACGTCAATACTTGTACACCCATGTTCACAGCAGCATTTCTTGCAATGGCCAAAAGGTGGAAACAACCCAAGAGTTTATCAACGTACGACTTGAAACAAAATGTGGTCTATACATACGATGGAATCTTTTAAGTTCCGGGATACATGTGCAGAACACGCAGGTTTGTTACATAGGTATACACGTGCCATGGTGGTTTGCCGCACAGATCAACCCGTCATCTACAACAGGTACGATAGAATTGTTCAGCCTTAAAACAGAATGTAATTTTGATACATACTACAACATGGATGAACCCAGAAGACATTACACTACATGAAATAAGCTATTCACAAAGGACATTATCCTGTATGACTCTACTTATGTGAGGTACCTGGAGAAAATAAATTCATAGAAAGTGGGGGGGGGTGCGGGGAGTAGAGAATATGGAGTTGTTGTTTGATAGGTAGAGAATTTTAGTCTGGGTAGATGAAAACATTCTGGAGATAGACTGCGGTGACGGCTGCAGAACAATGTAAATGTACTTGATGCCAATGAACTGTACCCTTAAAAATGACTTCAATGGTGTATTTTATCTTACGTATATTTCATCACAATAAAAAAGAATATAGAAAGAAAAGTAAATATGTCTAAGAAGAATGCCAATGAACTGTACACTTAAAAATGGTTTAAATGGCATATTTTATCTTACATATATTTCATCACAATAAAAAAGAATATACAAAGTAAATATGTCTAAGAAGCATGCCGATGAACTGTACACTTAAAAGTGACTTAATGGGAGGCCGAGGCGGGTGGATCACGAGGTCAAGAGATCAAGACCATTCTGGTCAACATGGTGAAACCCCGTCTCTACTGAAAATACAAAAAAAAAAAAAAAATTAGCTGGGCATGGTGGCACACGCCTGTAGTCCCAGCTACTCGGGAGGCTGAGGCAGGAGAATTGCTTGAACCCAGGAGGCAGAGGTTGCAGTGAGCCAAGATCACGCCATTGCACTCTGGCCTGGGTAACAAGAGCGAAACTCCACCTCAAAAAAAAAAAAAAAGTGACTTAAATGGCATATTTTATCTTACATATATTTCATCACAATAAAAAAGAATATACAAAGAAAAGTAAATATGTCTAAGAAGCAGCTTATTGCTAGCAGACTTGAGAAAAACACATACATAAACATCTAAGATAGAAGGCAAGCTATTATAAGTGCCATGAGAGGAATACATACGGTGGCTTTAAAATATGTTCACAAATTCTTTCATGCTTCTACCTTCAAAAGGTAGAGCCTAATTCCTCTTCCTTGAGGGTAGTCTGTACTTAGTGATTTATTTCTAACAAATAGAGTATGGCAGAAGTGAGGGTATATAACACCCAAGATTAGGAAATAAAAAGCACTGTGGCTTCCTATTTGCTTCTTCTTGAATCACTCACTCTAGGTGAAACCAAAAGCTGTATTTAAGGACTCCCAAGCAGAACTTCCTTGGAGACTTCCAGGCAGTGAGGAGCTGAGGCCTCCTGCCAACAGTCATGGAGGGAGCCGTCTTGGAAGACAATCCTCCAGCCCCAGTCAAACCTTCAGATGACTGCAGCCAACCTCTCAATTGCAACCTAAATCAAGACCCTAATACCAAGCTAAGCCTCTCCAAAATGTATGAATCATGGAAACTCAGATAATAAACATTTTACATTTAAGCTGATGAGTATGGGGGTAATTTGTTAGCAGCAATAGGTAACAGATACAAAATACACACATTGCAAGAGAGTTCAGGAAAAGAGTGGTGAACCAAAGCACATTTCCTGGAGGACATTTGTGCTCAGCCTTTAAGGATCTATAGACCATGATATGCCAGATGGAGGGGCCCAAATGAGAACAGTCACTGAGAAAACAAAGCCTTGGGATGTCCACAGACAACAGCAATAGTTACATTAGGCTGAATCATAGAGGTGCATAAAGAGAAATAGCTAGCAACTGAATTAGACAGGTAAATTTGGATCACATTCATTGATTCATTTTTATTGAGCACCAGGACCATGAAAAACAATCTAAAAAATTCAGATTAATTCTCCAAACAGTTGGAAACCACTGAAGGCCATCTGAGGTGAGGCCTAGGAAGCTGGTCCCTCAGTGTGGAAACTAATATGAATCAGGAACAACTGGGAGGAAGGGCAGAGTGTCACCAGGACTTTGCTCCTCCATGCACTAAAAGCCCTGGGTAAGACATTGATAGGGAAGTAGAAGGAGCAAGAGAGGCTTTTGGAACAGGTAGAATGATCAGACAGAGAGAAGGACCTGAAAGTCTGAGTTTAAAGAAAGGCAAGAGGAAAGAAGGATAGAAGGAAGACAAATGGTCAGAACAGTCAAATCTACAGCACAACTGCAAAAGTGGGAACAAAGAGCCATCACTGAATGCCACACCTTCCAGAAGCAATGTAGAAGTGATGGTGGGGAAGAAGTGTCCCTGAGCAGACCCCTCAAGGGGTTTGGCAGGAACAGGAAGGAGAGAGGCAGAGGAAAGCTTGAGGAGATGCAACAGGTAAAAGTAGTTGCTGTTTCTTAGGAGAGGGAACATGTGAACTTGTTTATATGCAGAAAGGGAGGGTAAAACAGGAAAGAAATTACAAGAGAAGTAGGAAGAAGCTGCAGTGCAGTTAAGGGCTTCGCTCTGGCCTTGGTTTAAACCCCAGCCCTGTGACTTTGGACAGGCTGCCTATTCACTTGGCGCCTCTGATACTCCATCTACAAAGAGAAGATCATAGTACCTGTGTTACAGGTTGTTGCTCTAAACATAAAATAATTCATAGAAACCGTCCAACACAGATAAATGCTCAGTAAGGTTATCCCTTCTCATTAAATGGGATACGAAGGGGAACAAGATGCTGGAGGAGTTGGCCGGAGATAGGATGGCAGACCCCAAAAAAGTGTGAAGGACTCCTGTTCACATTGCAATCTTAAAATGCCTAGAAAGGGCAATGAACAAAGATGCTGAATAATTTTGAGGTGAAGAGAAATAACACCAGTGGATGATCCTGATCTCTCCAGACCTTTCTCTTATCATGTGCCTGCAGGAGCCTTTCAGTTCAGCCCAGATGGTTCCACAATCCCCTCTTGAACACTCCTTGAGCTTCCTGCATCTAGGTTTTTCACATCCTGCCCTCTATCTTAACCCAAACTGTGTCCTTCATTCAAACCTCAGTTAAACGCCATCAGCCTTTATCAAGTTCTTCCACAACCATGCAGCAGAATCCACAAGCAACATAGAAGTGGATACACTTCAGACTACGAAGGTCAGACACAAGCTAAACTGGGGACAAACGCAGCCCAAGTCAAGCATGCAGCAGCCTCAGAAACATTTAACCAACACTTTGAGGTCTGCGGGAACATGCAACAAATAGTAACTTTCCTCCCCACTTGAATTCCAAATAAATCAAGAAAAAAAGATCCCTAAAAATGGCAGATGGAAACCAAAATTTTGCCTTGATCCCTGACAGAAGCCAAGACTCAACATAAGGGCCCAGTGGGCCTGCAACTAAATGCCACAATACAAGGCAGAGTACCCACCCGCCCATCCATCAGTCATCCTCCTAAGAGGCCTCTGAACGTGAAGCTGGTAGTGAGGGGCCCACCCAGGGAAAATTCCAGACATAGAGGAGCTCAGTTTATACTCCCTAGATTCATCATCCAGAAAAGTCACCACCCCATCTGAGTGAGTTTGGAGAGAAACTGGAGGAAAATCCTTTGAGGAAACCAGAAAGTGGAGACAGGCTGCCCCCTCTAGTAAATCCTAGCTAAAGCAGAGTGGAGGTCGGGAGGATAAACACAGGGGAACCTTGCCCAGTGATACCTGGGCATTTCCTGATTTTGCCCAAAATTCCTTTTCTGTGCCTTGGTTTCTTCTCCATTCCTCCCCTCAGGTTTTGCTGGGGTTTTTACAACTCAGGCTGGAGGTTTTCTCAGGGGCCACTGCTCCCTCCCACAGCCTCACTCTGCCCTGACAGAGTAGATACTCCTTTTGTAAAATAAAAACACCACCTTAATGGCTAGCTCTGTGACCTGTGAACTAAGAAAACATTCAATGCTGTAGGTGTCAAAACAGGCTAGCTTGAGTTTTATATAATAAACTAGGAGACAATATTTTTCCTGAGAGGTCCAGAGTAAGGATCTGTCATAAGCAACTAGTCAGCAGAAACTAGCAGTTTGCAGAAAAGATTCTGTAAATTAAAAATGTGAACATAGCATTGAGACAACACTGCCCAACAAAATTTTCTGAGGTAATGAAAGTGTTCTGTATCTGTGCTGTCCAAAGCAGTGGTCAATAGCTGAATATGGTTAATGAGCACTTAGCACATGTCCAGTGCAAATGATAAATAGAATTATTAATTTTATTTAATTATAATTAACTTTGGTCATATATGATTTCCCATCAGCACTATAGGAAACAACCCCAATATGGTCATAAACTACTGTAAGGCGGTTACACAGGAATCTGGTGGATGTGATTGAATCACTCAATCACACCAAACATACAAAAACCCATTCCTAAAACCCCCAATAACTATTACATATGTGGAACAGAAACCAGCTCCCACTTGGGACATGATCCTTGTGAGGCCACTCCCATTTTGCGGAAGGCTAAAGGCCTAAAGACACACATATATACACTTAAAATGGCACTGTTGCATTAAACTTTGAATAGAACATACACATGCATAAGTGGGTGATACTGAGTAACTTCTGAGTTAAACTGTATAAGGTACAACTGCCTATAAAGCCAACATATTTAATTCTTACAGCCCTTCCTCATGGTTAAAAGATGTCTTAGTTATGAATTAACAGAATAATGCTACACAAACCTCCCCAGAACTTAGTGGCTTAAAACAATAAGCATTTACTTAGCTCATGAGTTAACGTGTCAGCAATCTAGGCTGGGTTCAGCTGGGTGATTCTTCTGGTCTCCTCTGGGCTCACTTACATCTGGCAGTTGTCTGACTTATCATCAGCTGTGGCAATAGTGGTGCCTGGGCCATGTGACACTCATTCTCCCACAGGCTAACGGAGGCACACTGTCACCATGAAAGCAGAGATATGAGTCAACAATTCCAACTACACAGTGCTCTTTAAGCCTTTGCTTGCACCCATTGGCCAAAGAACCTCACATGGGAAATCCTAGTGTCATAGTGAGAGGCCACTACCAGGCTACATGGCAAAGGGTAGCTGTAGAGTTCGGACCAATAATACAATTAATCAACCACACCCACAGGACAGTGTCAAGCCCTGGAAACCTTTCTTTCTTTCAAAACAAAATTCATTGGACTGTACCAAACTCATGTGCGAATATATTTTTTAAATTCCAGTAACTCATTTGAGACTTTTAAACATGTAGAACAAAGATCATGCCCTTCCTTCCTTCCCAGATGGCATCACTGCAGGCATCTGGCCCATATAAAAGCATTCCTATTTTAGGACCAAAGTAAACAAAGGCCCAAAGACATAGGAATATCTAATATTGAAAAAGTACATTTTTCTTTGAATATATCATAGGTATACTCAATTGGCAACATGTTTTTAAATTAGGTAAAATGTACAAGGTTTATCATCCCATAAATTTATCAAACTGACTTTGAACAAACAAAATTGACACACAGATACATTTTCTAAGTGATGCACTTTTCCAATGATGTCAGCATTACTCAAAACATTTTTTAGAATATAAACAACTCATTGCTTTTATAATTGCTGTCAGAAACAAAGGCACATTCTTTTACTGTCCCAGAACATTCAGGATGCTTTCAATTACAAGTACCAAAAGCAGCCACAACTCAAATGGCTCAAGCAGTTAAGGGAATTATTGCTTCCCATAAAAGAGGTTCTGGTATGATCATTATTGAGGGGTTTCCCAGGACACAGGATCAATGCTAAAACTGGCAAAATCCCAGGGGACGACTTAAATGGACCGACTCCTTCAATGGACTGACAGGACCCTCTATGGTTGAAAGACTCTAAAGTTCTTACCTCCCAGCTGTGACAGGACAGAGAACAGACATGTCCCACTTGCTGCCACCCCCATCCTCTTACTAATTATTACTAAATCTTATCAAAAGCTGACTTGAAGAAAACAAAAGGTCAAAAGACGACTTCTCTTCATCTGACTGCTGATGCCCTCCTCTCGGTTTTATGGTTCCCATCTGACAGCTACTCCAGGCTACAAAGAGCCCCTTCTTGATGGATGACTGCCGGCTACAAGCTGGATCAGACTGGTCTCTTGAGATTGCACAGATCATGAACTTGTGCCCTATGTTTCGCCTTTTTGCATTCATAGCTTAATTATACTACATTTAAATGTTAAATTTTCACCCCAAAGTGAACATAGATCATCTCTGGCTGACATTCTTCATATGAAAGCCCAGTGCACGTGTCTAACAAGTTTCCTCCACAAATTTTCATAGGCTTCTCCTGCCTCCCACAGAATATAAATATCCTACCTCCCCACCTAGTGTAAATACCCACCTCACCTTTTCCCCTTCAAAGTCTGGGGAAGAGGACTGCTTCCTGCCTGCAAGTTGTAACCTCTTAGAAATAAAGTTATCTTTTGTTTATTCTGATTCTTTTCAGTCCACACAGGCAAACAGGAACGAGCTGGCTACTTCAGGGTTGGTTCCTTGAGCAGCTCAATGAGTCTTCAAAGACCCCAGATCTGTCCTTCCTTCCTGCTGCATGTCATCCTAAGGTCAGTGTCTGTCAGGGTGGCAAGGTGGCAGCAGTCTTTTTGGGAAGCATCCAGAACAACATAAAAAAGCCACTTTTCCTCACACGTGTCTCTTTATCCAGAGGGTCTGTTTTCCACAAGCTGTTCAGTGATCTCCCCCCATCTCATTAGCTAGGATCGGCTTTCATGCCTCTCAGCAGGATGGGACATAGTTCACCAAGGGTCAACTTGAAAGCTGAACCCTGCCAGCTTTCCCTGAATCTCCTGACTATGGTGGAGAAGTGTGGATCCTGGAACCAGTGAGGTGGTAGGGAAGAAAAGAGAGAAATCAACAGTAAACGCTGCACATCCTCTCTCTAAATGTGCATTACTGATTGTATCCACTCTAGATTCAACCAGACAGGCGGACGCGTTAAGAATGACATAGAATATGGGATTTACGGGACGGAACGAATTGAACGCTAGGGGACAGCTGTGGCTTCTGTGTCTCGTGCGGGGCCTAAGCGTGGCAGGATAAGCAGGCGCCCAGAATGGAAGAAGCCGAAGGTGAGGTTCTGAGAGCTAAATCTGCCGCAAGCCCGCGGGCCGCCCGGGAGTTAGGAAAGTTAGAGGGGCTCCACGCCCACAAGGTGAGCCAGCAGACGGAAACAATTCCCTGAGCTGCGACAGTCCCTAGCGTCGCACACCTACCTTTCAAGTCTACAAGACAGCAACGCTGCGTCACTTCCGCCTCCCGCAACACTCACAGGTCACGAGGCCGGGGCTAATCCCGGAAACCTACCGGCAAGGGAATTCTGGGAAACGTAGTTCCAGCTTAGCTAGGTTGCCATGGTACAAAGCCACATTACCACGCCAAGTGTGGCTTTAATTTTTAGATACAACCGCCTCATGCTAAGTCTAGGGAATACAGTGGTTGAATGGGGCGAGCACTGACCTTTAGCTATCCTGGAGGAATATGTCACTTTCACTTATTTTCTTTCGTGTTTTCCCACACAGTGCTATGGACTCTGATCGCCCAACCAGAGCTGACAGAGGACAACTCGCCCAGCTTTTCAGTCACTCCCACTAACCCGAAGTGTGGACACACTATTGTGAGGCCTACGAAGGATATACTGCTGGTGACCATTTGAGGGAAAGTCAGATGCAGTTAATCCTAAGAGCTTAGTCAGCGCCTACATCCTACTGAACACAGTAAATCAAAAGTGCTGTGCCCATGAGACAAATATGATAAATTCCCTCTGCATTTCTGAAATGTTTATCAGTGATAAACAAGGTAGGGGGATGTGAAGAGCATGAAAACAAAAAGACAAGGTCTGACAGACAAGTGAGAGAGATGCCTGTTTCAGAAGCTTAGTCCAAGTGGTTACTGTATTTATGCTGCTTAAAGGTGGTTGCTATATATACACAACATAGAAGTCCAGATTTTTAAGGTAAAGATCAGTTTGCAAAGATCTTGTCAAATTATTCGTTTTAAAATGAGGACCCCTTGTAATCCCAGCTACTCAGGAGGATGAGGCAGGAAAATTGCTTGAACCCTAGAGGCAGAGGTTGCAGTGAGCTGAGATTGTGCCACTGCACTCCAGCCTGGTGACAGAGCAAGATTCTGTCTCAAAAAAAAAAAGGGACCCTTATAACAACATAGATGCTTGAAAAAAAAATTGCTAATGGAAGAAGCTGGACACAAAGATTACACTGTGTACACTTTTATTTATACGAAGTTCTAAAACAAGCAAACTAATCTATGGTGGGGAAAAAATCAGGATAGTGTTCCCCTTGGCATTTGGGGGTAGACTTGACTGGGAAGGGGCCTGAGGACATTTTCAGGGATAATGAGTGTATGCACCTGCCAAAATTCACCACAGGGGTGAAGAGTACTGATGTCTGCCACTTATTTGAAAAGCATCAAAAAATAAGATGGATCAATGGATGTATACAAAGATAGACATATACAAAAAACAAATACAGCAAAATATCAATTGTAGAATCTGTGTGGTGAGTATATAGTTCAGACCAGGACTGAGTCATAGATAGATGGATGTCATAGTAGATAGTCATAGATAGATACCAAAACACTGATTGGGGAAGAGACAGTAAAGAAGTCATGGCAAAAGGATATAAAAAAGAGAGAAAAGTTACTGTCAATAAATAGGAAGATATCAACAGGCAGTCCAGACATTCAGAACATTTAGTGTGATTCACTCTACTCTTTAAATTATAGGATATACAATCAAGCTGTTGAGCTCCATTTCTCTCATAGTTACCAGGTGCTTGCTATGTGACTACCCTAAGCCAAGCATTTTTGCAGGCACTGTCCACAGTGCGCTAAGAATCTTCCTCTACCTGTTCTACTCTTAATAGCCCTGTATCTGTCCACTATAACATAGTGTGCTGCATAAGAGAACACCATAAAACTCAGTGGCTCACAACAGTAAACAATTTCTTGCTTACATGTTTTCCTAGTGGCTAGGGATTGGCAGATGCAGGCTGGGGTCAGCTGGTCCATCCTCCTTGGACCCACAGGCTCCCTGGGGCATGTTCTTCTCATAATGATGACTGCAACACAACAGGGCAAGACATCCTACACAAGCACATTTCAAGACTTTGCTCACATCATCTCTGCTACAATTCCATTATCCAAAGCAGGAAACACAACTGATCCAAATAAGCAGAGGCCTCTAAAAATGGAAGGTTCACCCCAAGCTCCTTATTTATCACTCCAAGAGATTCTGGGGCTAGCAGCTAGCAACATGAGCTAGAATCCTCTTCCTGAAACTACTGTCTTCTTGGATGGGCTCTCCACATCTTCCACCATGAAGTGAAAACAATTCTTGTGTGTGTAAGTAAACCAATTCAAATGGACTATTTTATTTTGCCTCTTTCATCATTCCCCAAGGTAGAATCCCAAGGGGACAATTACAAACATCTGACCAAGAGAAGGAATACAGGCCACTTATTTTTCTGCTTTAGGAGAAGTCAATTAGAGTTTCAATTTCCTCAGTTAAATGTCACCTTTTTACAACATCCTGGAGGGAGAGTTGGCAGGCCTGTCATAAGGAGAAAAACTCTTTCAGGGAAAGGCTTATTGTATAAAAAGATACAGAAGTGTCCAGAGATGAAAGGACCCTCTCAGGCTGAGTTTCCCAGAACTCTCAGTTTCTATTTTGAGCTGATTTGGCTTCCCTGGTATCCTCGAGTGAGCTTTTTCAGCTCAGCCTCCCTGCATCACTTTTCTACCATTTGCAAAAAAAAAAAAGAATAATAAGACTTGCTGCTGGGTAATGCATATAAAATGCTCTAAGGAACTCGGAAGGAAGGTAGGCTTCTCAAGGGGAAAGCTGTCAGCGTGTTTTCTCCCAATCTCCAGATATTTTTGGTGTCTGCTACCCCTCATTACAGCAGCTGGTCCTTTCTCACAGAAGTTAGACAAAAGCCAGAATAAATGGAGCAGAGAGGATCCCTTCTCCTGTCTCTGCTGCAAAGGAGATATGTCAAATTGAGTGATGAACGATTACTCTTCTTCACTTGCTAACGCTTTGTACCCTATTTTCAAATTAAGGAGCATATTGTTGGTGCACCCAAAAGGTTAAACACTCCCACTTCTTTGCTATAGTCACTAATTGGTGCTTTATCACAATTTCTGTAGAGGGAACATCTTGTCTGCAGAATCCTTCCTCCACAGAGCTGGATGAGATTTTGAGAGCATCTCAAGTTTCTAAAGTTAGATCATAAATCACTCTTCTGCTTTTAAGGAAGTATTGCACCTAAAAAGAGCCCGTCTGTTATTAATAATTGTCTGCAACCTATTTTGAACAGTATCAAAAAATAAGATGGATTGATGCATTTCTTAAATTATTTTTTTTTAATTCTTTGGAAAATTCTTCCCTTTTCAATTTCTCTCTCTTGGTATTTTACTTTATCTATAGAACAATAACTTCTACCCTTTTCAAAATATTGAGAGGCACGGAGATAGGCATCTGGAATTCCCATAATGTTGCCAGTGGAAGTGCCACATGGATCCACTTTGGAAAACAGCTTTTAGTATCGAAAATTGCTAAGCATGTTTGGTGGATAGGTCTCCATAAGTGGAATCTCTGGGTTTTAAGGGATATTTTTAGAGAGATGCCTAACAGAAATATCTGTACATTTTCACAAAAGACACATATTAGAATGTTTTAATCAGTCAAATCTAGAAACTAGACATGGTTTCTAGATGTATTCACAGAGTATTCCACTCTACTGTTGATGCAGTTTACCCATCAACAGTAAAATGGCTATTGCAATGTATTCACAGAGTGGAATCCTATATAACAACGAGAATTAACTGTTTGCATCTACACACAACATGGGTGAACTTGACCAGAAATCTGTCACTAGATTTAGGACCCACGAAAACAATGTTTAATGAAAGAAAAAAAAAGGTCCAGTGTGACAAAATTAACCTAAATTAAATTTTGCATGTAGGAGGGAAAAAGAGTTTTTTAATGATTGTTTTCATTCGCTCGGTGAAAGCAGAGGCACTGAGTTAGATTTAGGTGATTACTCCCAAATCACTAGCAGGTCCCAGATAGCCAAGTGAGCTCCCACAGGAACTGGCTGGACATCAGGGGACAGTGAGCATTGCTGCCTGCCTGGCACCTCCTCCACTTTTTGCCGCAGTGCCTCTCTTCTTCTTTGGGGTGCTCCCTTCTGCCCACCCAACATGGTCCTATCAATCAAGCTTCCTGCCCACTCACCCACCTGAGCCCTGGGATCATGTCTCAAGTCAGGCCAGTGCTCGCTAAGAAATCTGAATCTTGAGCCAAATGACACAAAGACCAAAAAAAAAAACAACAAAAGTCAGCCAAAATAAAGTGGTTCCTGTGGTAGTCCCCTCAAATGGCTGTCATCAATCCCTGCTTCAGAGACTGCCTCCCACCCCCAGAGCTGCCCTGTTCCTGATGCTTTTGAGGTCTCACTGCAAAACTCCTCCAAGCCTGTGAGCTTCTGACGCCTTTCTCGTGAATAGCTGGTCTGTTTCTGTTGTTTGCCACCAAAGAACACCAGCTGACATGCCAGTATTACAGCTGAGAGAGGCTTGCTTTTTTCCTATTAGGGCATGTTTTGGTTAATGCTTGTCCACCAGATCATGCGGAATGGTAGATCATTATAATCATTGCCCAATGAGTCCATGCCCCTTTACAATGTGGCATTGCTCTCCCTCCCATCAAGATTTTACCCTTGAAGTTTATTTCTATACCTCCTTGTATATGGGCTGGCTTTGGGAATTATTTTAATGAATAAAATATCGTGGAAGTGATGTATGCAGCTTCATGAGTCCTTGCAGCTTTCATCTTCAACTCCTTGGAACTGTGAGACCACCATGCTGTGAGGAAGCCCATGCTGGCCTTCTGGAGGATTCGCGGCCACTTAGAAAAGGACTGAGAATGATGTTCTGCCAACAGCCAGATGTGTGAGTGAAGGCATCTTGCACTCTTCAGCCCAACCTAATCATAAGATGACAGCAGTCATGTGTGTGTACCCAGATGAAACCAGCAGAAAAGCTACCAAGATTGGCAAACTCACAGAAATGTGAGAAATAATTAACGGTTGTGTTTTAAGCCACTAAGTTAGACAATCAATTAATGAGGAAAGAAATGGGGCACAGGACACAGCAGTTATGGGACACTGGCAGCAGTGACAGCAGCATCATGTGCAGGGCTGGGGTGTGTATATGCATGTGCAGAATGCAGGACTGGAGTGGAAATGAACTCCAGCTGCAAGAAGCAGTCAGTATGTTAATGGTGGATGGTGTCCAAGTTCTTGGCATCTTGGACAAAGAATGGGACACAACACACAAACAAAGCAAGGAAGGAAGGAAAGGTTTTAATGAAAATGAAAATATGCTCCACGTGTGGGAGCAGGCCTGAGCATAAGGGCCCAAAGGCCTTGTTACAGAGGTTTTGTGAGTTTAAACACCCTCTACTGCGGGTACGCCCTATGTAAATGAAGAGAATGAAGTAAAGTTACAAAGTCATAAGCAGCATATGCCCTGTGGTTATTTCTGTGGTTTGCAATAACTTAACATACTAACTATAATTGTGATTGGTAACATATACTTAGACATTAGAAATTTAGAAATCTTATAAAATTTCAGATATATATTAGTATTATTCACAAAAGTATAACCTAAAAACGATTGAGCATCATTTGGCAATCCCATGGACCTAAACATGTCAAATAATTCTGTTTACCTCTGTTTTCTGGATACTTCAGGGGCCCTCTGAAGTATTTGAAAAGTCAGGTGCCAGGAAAGACGATTTTGAAACTAAAGTTTGATTTTGGGAATTGCAGATTACCACAAGTTATTTATTTTGCCAAAATGATGACTCAGAAACTTTAAAGAAGCAAAAATCTTATAACCCTTTTGAATTTAGTCAACATGTTCACACAGAGAACCTCTTCTGCAAGATTAATTTCCACAGTTTTTCCACCGCATTTTTGAACCTTCAGCTTTCCCTGTCTAACGTAAAACAATCCTTTAACCCTCAGCAAAAGTTTACATTTACATGACTTCATACAACCTTTTACTAAAAAAAAAAAAAACAAAACCACACACATTTTACTGTTTTTATACACCGTGCATGTAAATATATTCCAGTAGTCTTAATTGCATGTTAAAATGGAGACTCTTAACAATTTTAACTTTAATGTAAAACCTGAAAAGTTATGTTCTGATAAGGTTTGAGTGTTTCCAGCATTTAGGTAGGTCATGACCAACTCCACAGGTCACAGGCCTTACCTAGCTGGAAAGCAGGCAAGTTAAACAATTTTTAAAAGTCAAAGAAGCAGCTTATGATCTTAAAGCATTTAGCAAACCTAAAACTGGAACGTAATTTAGACCACATGTTTACATTTTGAAGACAACTGCATTTTACAATAAACTTTAAACTCATTTTTATTTCCCAAAGATTTCTAAAGTTGCATGAACTAAAAAGCCTTACATGTTTCACTTTTCTGACAAAATATTTGATTTAAGCTCTTATTATTGTTAAACCAATTAATTTAAAACTTTACAGAGGAGATATTAAGTGACTTTTACTTTATATTTAACCAGTTTGCACAGAGAAAAGAGGCCAGAGGCTGACTGGTAGGAAACTCTTACTCTTTTGCAGGCATCTCAGCTTTCTGGGTTCTCTCTCCCTGAGCTGCGCTGGTGACTCTGCTTGACTGTGTGCAAACAAACACATTGACATGAATTAAGAATATTCATAGATAGTTTACAAATTTTGGAGAAACTAGGCAGAGAAAGAACCATGACTCAAATTCTATATGTAAGAATATACTCAACACACTTAAAGTATCAGAAAGCCTAAAATCCAAAAAGTTAAGAATAAAAAGCTGGTGTGCTCCATTAGTTCCTGCAGGCCCAACAAAGGTAGCTTAGGAATTCCAGACAGATTGAACAGATGATGACTTGCTGGAAAGGCACAGGAGCACAGAACTAAATAAAAGCCTTCCACTAGGAACTAAAAAATAAATCGTGGTTTTATGTATATGGATACACAAGCAAAACCAGAGAATAAACAGCAAACAAATGAAAACTAGAAGCAAAAACAAATAAACAAAAAACTCACCCTAAATTTTCATACTCAATTTACCCTGGAAGCTGCAGTGTTCCTTGGGCCCCCAAAACCCCACATAATGAATATTTTATTCCTGATACAAAATTCAATATCCTTAAGTTCACTAATATTATTATACATTCTGTGCAATTAAAAATCTCACTTCAGGCACATGACCAGTAAGAACTCCAGCACTATCCACACAAAAGGGTAAACAGTGAAGCAATGCAAGCATGTATGTGAAATTTGGTTTTATGATAAGTTCAGCCTCATGCTTAACTATATAAAAAAAGAATTGGCAAACTGCCACAGCATTTTTTACAATACTTTTCATTCTATTTCATCAAAACTAAGAGCTTTCACTATGAAAATGTTAATTAGCCAATGTCTCCAATTCTCTATCAGGTTCTAACAAATATTTTACTATTTAAACTTTTCCACTCTTTCTCCCCTACTTAATGATTCCTTACCACATTGTTTCATAAATAACCTTTACAAATCTGTAATTTGAACTAATTCTTAGATAACTTCTGAATTAGACAAAATTATTCTTTTTTTTCTCACTAATAACATAACCCTTTCTGACACATCATGTATACAGAATTACATGTTAACTAAAATTTTTATCCTCAGTAACCTAAAGCTTTGGTGAAATCCTAAAAAGCAAGAAATCCTGAATTATTAGATATGGGTATTTATAGATGAGAATAATTTCACAATTTGAGAAACCTATTTCCCCATATTACAACCTTTCTTGATTGGAAATGACCCAGATATTAAATGAGAGTTAAAAATAACTTGAAGATTTTAATTTTCACCAAAAGGTCACCTAAAACATCTATTCCATTCACTGTACTTAATGCTACTTTTAACAAAGAAGACATGTGACATCAATTAACATATGTAAAATAAACATTGGTTTAGTCCTGAAAGGCAGGACAACTCCAAGTGAGGAGGCTTGGGAGCTATCAGGTCACAGCTGGGAGAAAAAAGGTTGCATTCTTTTGAGCTTCTGATTAGCCTTTCCAAAGGAAGCAATCAGATATGCATTTATCTCAGTTAAATTTGGAATAGAATGGGAAGCAGACTGGCCCTAAGCAGCTCTCAGCTTGAATTAACACTGACATTTTAAAATACCTAGCAAAGACAAGAAAGTCAGACGCAATGTATGCTGACAATTCTGAAGGCATTTCTATTTTTACTCCAACGATAATTTTAAAGCTAGCTTGTTTAGTAAATTTATACCTTAAGTCAGGTGAACTTGAAAATTGCTTAGACTTATTTTCTTCATTTGTAAGTGCTCTTTTACTTACAATTCAATTTCGTAGACACTTACATAACAATAAGTGTACATACAAATAAACACATCTAGACATATATACACACACATAAACGACGATCCAATAGCTTGGAACCTTAGTCAGGAGATAGCAATATAAACTTGCCAGTTTTACTTGCCCCAGTAGACAATCCAAGGAAGGCTGTGAACCAAAATTTTGGGTAAAGCAGTTTCCATGACAGTTTGATTTTTAAAGGCTTAACCTCCCGAGATTCCGAAAAGCGCTGGGACAAAACAGTACGAAAGGATGGTGTCACGGTTAACCAGACCCCCTGCTTAAAACAGCAGCACAAAAGCCTGGATACGTGCAATGCCATCCCGCCTTCCCATTAGACAATAAACCAAATTTTAAACAAATTTGGGGCAAAGCAGCATTGCAACTGCAAGAGAAAATTCTAAGGAGGATTTAGTACTAGACCACAGAATCTCTGCCAAGAGCATCTTCTTTTGAGAGTTTGAGGTCCACAGAACCCATGGAGCGTCCTCCTCTTGGGTCCAATCTTAAAGATGTCTCTGGGTTTAGGTGGGCACACCACATGCAGGTTTCCCCTCCAGAGAATACTATGAGGTCTATAAGAATAGCCATGAACTATAACAAGAACTGGATGCCAGGTGAGCCTTTTGTTACTTAGCCAGTTGAGTACAATAAGGGAAAAATTTAACATATGAAAAGAAGGTTTAAGTTGCCTGAAACGTGTGCAAGCTTACTCCAGCTGCACCAAACATAGGGATCAGGGACTATGGGTGGAAAAGATTTTTTGATTTTATTTATTTATTTATTTTTATCATACCTTAAGTTCTGGGATACATGTGTAGAATATGCAGATTTGTTACATAGATATACACGTGCCGTGGTGGTTTGCCGGCACCCACCAACCCATCATCTACATTAGGTATTTCTCTTAATGCATTCCCTCTCCTTGCCCCCACTCCTGAAAGGCCTCAGTGTATAATGTTCCCCTCCCTGTGTCCATGTGTTCTCATTGTTCAACTCCCACTTATGAGTGAGAACATGTGGTGTTTGGTTTTCTGTTTCTGTGTTAGTTTGCTGAGAATGATGGTTTCCAGCTTCATCCTTGTCCTTGCAATGAACATAAAGTCATTTATTTTTCATGATTGCATACTATTCCATGGTGTATATGTGCCATGTTTTCTTTATCCAGTCTATCATTGATGGGCATTTGGGTTGGTTCCAAGTCTTTGCTATTGTGAATAGAGCTGTAACAAACTTATGAGTGCATGTGTCTTTCAGTAGAATAATTTATAATACTTTGGGTATATATCCAGTAATAGGATTGCTGAGTCAGATGTTATTTCAGGTTATAGATCCTTGAGGAATTGCGACACTGTCTTCTGCAATGGTTTAACTAATTTACACTCCCACCAAAAGTATAAAAGTGTTCCTATTTCTCACATCCTCTCCAGCATCTGTTGTTTCTTGACTTTTTAATGATCAACATTCCACCTGGCATGAGATGGTATCCTATTGTGGGTTTGGATTTGCATTTATCTAATGACCAGTGATGATGAGCTTTTTTTCATATGTTGTTGGCTGCAGAAATATCTTCTGTTGAGAACTGTCTGTTCATATCCTTTGTCCACTATTTGATGGGGTTGGTTTTTTATTTTTTTTCTTGTAAATTTGTTTAAGTTCTTTGTAGATTCTGGATATTAGCCCTTTGTCAGATGGATAGATTGCAAAAATTTTCTCCCATTCTGTAGGTTGCCTGTTCACTCTGATGATTGTTTCTTTTGCTGTGCAGAAGCTCTTTAGTTTAATTAGATCCCATTTGTCTATTTTGGCTTTTGTTGCCATTGTTTTTGGTGTTTTAGTCATGAAGTCTTTGCCCATGCCAATGTCCTGAATGGTACTGCCTAGGTTTTCATGGTTTTTGGTCTTAGGTTTAAGTGTTCAATCCACCTTGATTTAATTTTTGTTTAAGGTGTAAGAAAGGAATCCAGTTTCAGTTTTTTGCGTTACGACAGCCAGATTTGCCAACACCATTTATAAAACAGGGAATCCTTTCCCCATTGCTTGTTTTTGTCAGGTTTGTAAAAGATCAGATGGTTGTAGATGTGTGATGTTATGGTGTTATTTCTGAGGCCTCTGTTCTGTTCCATTGGTCTATTTATCTGTTTTGGTACCAGTACCTTGCTGTTTTGGTTACTGTAGCCTTGTAGTATAGTTTGAAGTCAGATAGCACGATGCCTCCAGTTTTGTTCTTTTTGCTTAGAATTTTCTTGGCTATATGGGCTCTTTTTGGGTCTCATATAAAATTTAACATAGTTTTGTGAAGAAAGTCAATGGTAATTTGATGGGGATAGCAATGAATCTATAAATTACATCAGGCACTATGGCCATTTTCACAATGTTGATTCTTCCTATTCGTGAGCATGGAAAGTTTTTCCATTTATTTGTGTTCTCTCTTATTTCCTTGAGCAGTGGTTTGTAGTTCTCCTTGAAGAGGTCCTTCACATCCCTTGTAAGTTGTATTCCTACTTGTTTTATTTTCTTTGTAGCAATTGTGAATGAGAGATCACTCATGATTTGGCTCTTTGTCTATTACTGATGTATAGGAACGCTTGTGATTTTTACACATCGATTTTGTATCGACTTTGCTAAAGTTGTTTATCAGCTTAAGGAAATTTTGGGCTGTGACAATGGAGTTTTCTAAATACACAATCACGTCATCTACAGAGAGACAAATTTCACTTCCTGTTTTCCTATTTGAATACCCTTTATTTCTTTCTCTTGCCTGATTGCTCTTGTCAGAATTGTCAATACCATGCTGACTAGGAGTGGTGAGAGAGGACATCCTTGTCTTGTGCTGGTTTTCAAAGGGAATGCTTCCAGCTTTTGCCCATTCAGTATGACATTGGCTGTGAGTTTGTCATAAATAGCTCTTATTATTTTCAGATAGATTCCATCAATACCTAGTTTATTGAGAGTTTTTCACATGAAGGCTGTTGAATTTTATCAAAGGCCTTTTCTACATCTATTGAGATAATCATGTGATTTTTGTCATTGGTCTCTATGTGATGGATTACGTTTATTGATTTGTATATGTTAAATCAGCCTTCATCCCAAGGATGAAGCCAACTTGATTGTGGTGAACAAGATTTTTGATGTGCTGCTGTATTCAGTTTGTCAGGATTTTTGCATCAATGTTCATCAGGGATATTGGCCTGAAATTTGCGTGTGTGTGTGTGTGTGTGTGTGTGTGTGTGTCTGCCAGGTTTTGGTATCAGGATGACACTGGCCTCATAAAATGAGTTAGGGAGGGGTCCCTCTTTTTCTGTTGTTTGGAATAGTATCAGAAGGAATGGTACCAGCTCCTTTTTATACCTCTGGTAGAATTCAGCTATTACTCTGTCTGATCCTGAGCTTTTTGTGGTTGGTAGGCTATTAATTACTGCTATAATTTCAGAGCTTTTTATTGGTCTATTCAGGGATTTGGCTTCTTCCTGGTTTAGTCTTGGGAGGGTGTATGTGTCCAGGAATTTATCCATTTCTTCTAGATTTTCTAGTTTATTTGCATACAGGTGTACAAGTGTACAGTGGGCTGCACTCACTGTCTAACCAGTCTCAATGAGATGAGCCAGGTACCTCAGTTAGAAATGCAGAAATCACTCACCTTCTCTGTTGATCTCACTGGGAATTGCAGATTGGAGCTGTTCCTATTTGGTCATCTTGCCAGCCCCACCCAAGATATTTTTTAAAAGTCCTTCCCTCTTCAGGGCAGGGAGATTCTTCCCATTTGTTCCTAGGCCTTCAGTCAATATCAAGGAGTAAGCCCAGACAATTGTCCTCAATTTCCAAGGCTATGCTAGGAAATAGCCACTGTAAGACTGAAAAAGAGACAGAAGGAAAAAAAGGAACAAAAAGACCCAGATTCCTTAAGTGAACCAGGGGGTGGCAATTAGGCTTCTCCAGATGGAAACGCCTTAGTTTCACTGGCTACGGCCAGAAACCTGCAGTTACTTCCATGTTTAGGCACTGCCCACCAAGGATCCCAAGTTGGAAAGGAAGAGAGAGACAGAGACACACACACACACACAGAGAGAGATAGAGAGAGAGAGAGAGAGAGAGACCGTATGGAGCAGAAATAAAAGGAAGAAAAATGAATCCCAAACTTTGGGCTTACCTCTTTCTCCAGGCTGGCTTGCCAAAATATGCTAACCGTGCAGGATGTCCAAGTTCTTGGCTTCTTGGACAAAGCATTGAACAAAACACAAAGCAAGGAATAAATGAAGGGTTTTACTGAAAATGAAACTACCCTCCACCGTGTGGGAGCGGATGGAGGATAGGGGCTCAAAAACCCTGTTACTGAGTTTTTGTGAGTTTAAACACCCTCTACTTGGGGTATGCCCTATGTAAATGAATAAGATGAAGTAAAATTATAAAATCGTTTACAGCATATGCCCTATGGAGAGGATATTTTCTGTTATAGCTGAAGTGTCCATTGGTCTTATGTTTCCTGCATCCAGACCCTATTGTCTTGCCTCAAAACATTTCCTTCTCACATCTGCTACTGGGAGAGGTGGCCAGCCAGCCCACAGCACACTGGAGCTCCTGGCCAGTGTGGGAAACAGTAGGGCAGAGGCAGGAAGCCCTGGCAGTACCAGGAGGCATAAGGTTTGGATTCCAACCCTGGCCCGGTTGCTGCCTGGCTTGAGGAAGCCACTTGATTTTCCCAATCCCGGTTCCCTCAACCAAAAGATGGGCATGATAATACCTTCCCTGAACACTCCACAGGGTTGTAAGGGTGGATGAAATAATAAAAGTAGAAGCCCAAGATCAACTTAAGCGCCAAGTTGCAATAGCCCATTAGGCATGCCACCCCCAGAAACAACTGGGTCCGAATTTATTCTCAGAATATTATCAGACATGGGAACAAGAGCTGACCACCCTTTTACAAGGGCTTATGTCAACATGAGGGAGGTCAAGTCTATCTCTTGGGGATGCTCCATGGCAAAAACATGATCTTGTTGAGATCGATTTATAACCAGACTCCCGCCTTGTAGCACCTAGCACATGTCAAACGTCCATGTTGGTCTCACGGACAGCCTTGAAATTTCTTTTTCTTTTTTTCTTTTTTTCTTTTTTTTTGAGACGGAGTTTCGCTCTTGTTACCCAGGCTGGAGTGCAATGGCGCGACCTCGGCTCACCGCAACCTCCACCTCCCGGGTTCAGGCAATTCTCCTGCCTCAGCCTCCTGAGTAGCTGGGATTACAGGCACGCACCACCATGCCCAGCTAATTTTTTGTATTTTTAGTAGAGACGAGGTTTCACCATGTTGACCAAGATGGTCTCGATCTCTCGACCTCGTGATCCACCCGCCTCGGCCTCCCAAAGTGCTGGGATTACAGGCTTGAGCCACCGCGCCCGGCCCTAAAGTCTCTTTAAATGGCTAAGGTAGATTCTGTTTTCTGGCTGTTGCTGTGGATGAACCAAACCTTAGATCAGTGCAGAATCAGGAAAGCCAGATGGCATTTCTGACAATATCTTCTGAGAGTGTCCACATTATTGAGTCACCTGGTTTTCAAGAACAAATGTCCTGTGGATTTGAACAATTATCACTTAGGTGTTGCATTTATCTGCAAATAGGAAAAAACAGAATTAAAAATATACAATTGCATAGAGAAACGACTGCAAACTTTTTCTCAAGGGACTGGATGAGATCGTAAATAGTTTAGGCTCATGGGCCACATTGTCTCTGTTACAACTACTCAGCTTTGCCACCGTAGTGTAAAAGCAGCCACAGACAATATATAAACAAAGTAATGTGGCTATGTTCTGATAAATCTTTTTTTACAAAATCAGGTAGCCAGAATATGGGTTATAGTTTACCAACCTATGGCTTAGACAAGTTAGTGGCTTACTTTTTTTCATATAATAAGAAAGGCTGAGGTGTATGGTTGTGGTGATAGTTCAGCAAGTTGCTGGCTGGTGCTGCAGTGATAGTCATCTGAAGCCTTGACTAGGGCTGGAGGATCCATTCTAAACTGGCTCATTCACATGACTGGCAAGTTGGTGCCAGAACTAATTCCTTCCCTTGTGGGGCTGGTTGAGTGTCCTCACAGAATGGTGTCTGGCTTCTCCTGAGCAAGCAATCCAAGAAAACAAGGTTGAACCTGCAATGCCTTTTCTGATTGACTCTTAAGGTCATACAACATTAATTTTTTTATGTTCCTTTGATCACACAGGAGAATGAGGAGAGAGACTCTAAAAGAGCCTGAATACCAGGGGGTGATGATTGTTAGAGGCCATCTGAAAAGCCTGCATGGCTATGGTACATGACTCACTTACTGCTGGATAGCAAGAAAAGGGAGAGGCAGGAAACAGCTTCTCCAACATCTGGAGGGGAAGACCTGCTATGGGACAACATTTTTCTTTCTCTCTCTTTCTTTGCTGTTGTTGTTGTTGTTGTTTTTTTTTGGTGACGGGATGTCACTACATTGCCTAGGCTGCTCTCAAACTACTGGGCATAAGCCATCTTCCCGCCTCAGGCTCCCCAAATGCCAAGATTACACCACACTGGGCCCAGGACATTTTTCTAACCACACTATTATTCCCAAAGCCTGCAGTCTCTTGAGTTATCTAATGATAGTTGGAGAAATCTTCCACTTAGGAAGATTTCGTTAGCATGTGGAATCAGCTAAGGTTAAAAACTCTTTGAAGGCCCAAGACCAGAAGTAGAGTGACGGCTTTGGGAAGCATCATTGAATAGAGACTGCTAACACTCACTTGGGCTGGAGTCTGCAAACCAAGCTGACCCTGCATTTTGTAAGTTTTGTTTAATCTGACTCACCTTGTTTCAGCGCACTGTATTTCAAGTGGGCTCTGGATTGTGCCATCACTGGGGGCTCTCCTTTCAATTCTACAGCATCAGCCCACTCAACGAGCTTGATTTCTTCCAAGCTGTTGATAAGTGTGCTGTCTGGAGCAGGGCCCTGGAGCATTCTCAGTGGATTCCTGCAGAGGATTTATCTGCCAAAAAACTTCCTGACAGCATCCCTACCTTCTATAGTTTCTCAATCATTACTAACAGTTTCTCAAGGGTCATAAGAGCACCTGTATTTCTTGCACACCCTATAATGGCATCTCAGACCCCCTTCTTTCCTTTACGTGCTCCTAGTTTACATAAATGGTTCTAAAACATCAATCAGTGCTCTCCTGGAAAAGACAGAGACAGAATAGGAATTCAGTGGTTCTGTCTCTTCTGGAGCCAGACTACCTCATTCGAACACTGGCTCCTCCCCTTAGTAGTTGTGTGCCTTTGGGCAAGTTACTAAATAGCTGTGTGCCTCAGTATTGCATCTGTAAAATGGAGCAGGGAGGGGATACAGCCAGACAGGCCCCACCCCCACAAGATCCAGCAAGTGGAAGCCCTCTCCTGGGAGAGTTTTGCAGTTAACACCTCAGACGGAGCTCCATCGGGAAGCAGCGGGCTCCGAAGCTCACCATTGGGAAGGCGGGGCTAATCCCATTGGCATAAGCGGAAACCAGGTGAAGAATAAACAACAGCCTGGCTGAGAACGAGGCAGCCCACCAGCGCCTCCCCAGGGAGACAATGGACAGACTGTCTCAAGCAGCACGCTGGCACCTGTGTTTAAAAAAAAAAAAAAAAAAAAAAAAAAAAAAGCCTAATACAGGAGACATAAACCCAACTTTAGCAGAAAGAACTTCCACTCAGAGATCCCACCTGAAATCACCAACTTCAAAGATCAAAGATAGATAAATCCACAAAGATGGGAAGAAACCAGTGCAAAAAGGATGAAAACATCAAAGTTCAGAAAGCCTCTCCTCCCCAGAGAGATCACAACACCTCACCAGCAAGGGAACAAAACAGGTCAGAAAATGATTTTGATGAACTGACAGAAGCAGGCTTCAGAAGATGGGTAATAACAAACTTCTCTGAACTAAAAGAACATGTTCTAACAAATACAAAGAAACTAAGAACCTTGAGAAAAGATTAAATGAAATGCGAACTAGAATAACCAGCCTATAAAAGAATATAAACAACTTGATGGAGCTAAAAAACACAGCCCGAGAAGTTCATGAAGTATACACAAGTTTCAACAGCTAAACTGATCAAAAAGAAGAAAGGATATCAGAGATTGAAGATCAACTCAACAAAATAAAAAGAGAAGGCAAGAAAATAGAAAAAGTGAAAAGAAATGAACAAAGCCTCCAAGAAATATGGGATCATGTGAAAAGACCAAATCTATGCTTGATCGGTGTACCTGAAGAGAATGTTGTCAATTTTAGCTCTTTCTTATTTTCTAATACATGTATTTAATGCTATAAATTCCTCTCTAAGCACTGCTTTCATTTCACAAATTTTGATGTTTTGTTTTTATTTTCATTAGTTCAAAATATTGTAAAAAAAAAAAACAAAAAACAACTTTTTTTTTTTGAGACGAATTCTTGCTCTTCACCAGGCTGGAACGCAGTGGCAAAATCTCAGCTCCCTGCAACCTCCGCATCTTGGGTTCAAGCGATTCTGCCTCAGCCTCCTGAGTAGCTGAGACTATAGGCATCCAGCACCACACCCAGCTAATTTTTGTATTTTTAGTAGCGATGGAGTTTCACCATGTTGGCCGAGATGGTCTCGATCTCTTTTTTTTTTTTTTTTTTTTTTTTTGGTCTCGATCTCTTGACTTCGTGATCAACTCTTGACTTCGTGATCAACTCGACCCGCTTTGGTCTCCCAAAGGGCTGGGATTACAGGTGTGAGCCGCCACATCCAGCCTATTGTAAAATTTTTATCAAGAGTTTCTTTGACCTGCTGATTATTTAGAAACATGTTGTGAAATCTCAAATGTTTGATGATTTTCCAAAATTTTTTTTTTTTTGAGACGGAGTTTCGCTGTTGTTACCCAGACTGGAGTGCAATGGCATGATCTCAGCTCACTGCAACCTCTGCCTCCTGGGTTCAAGCAATTCTCCTGCCTCAGCCTCCCGAGTAGCTGGGACTACAGGCGCATGCCACCATGCCCAGCTAATTTTTGTATTTTTAGTAGAGACAGGGTTTCACCATGTTGACCAGGATGGTCTCGATCTCTCGACCTCGTGATCCACCCGCCTCGGCCTCCCAAAGTGCTGGGATTATAGGTGTAAGCCACCGTGCCCGGCCCCAAATATTTTTTTATTATCGTTTTTAACTTGATTCCACTGTGGTGTGAGAAGTGATTTTTTTGTGTGATTGCTATATTTTTTAAATTTGTTAAGGTGAGTTTCATGACCCAGAATGTGGTCTATCTTGGTGAATGTTCCAGGCAATCTTGAGAAAAATGTGTATTCTTCTGTTGGTAGATGGAATATTCTATAAATTTTAATTAGATCAAGTTTATTTATAGTGTCACTTAGGTCAACTCTATCTTTATTGATTTTCTGTCTCTTTGATCTATCAATTAATACCAAAAAGATACTGAAGTCTTTAACTAAAATAGTGGATTTGTCCATTTTTTTTTTCTTTTTTTAGTTCTATCATGTTTTGCCTCATATATTTTGACACTCTTTTTTTAGGCACATACGTTGCTGTAACTTCTTGGAGAATTGACCCATTTATCATTATGTAGTGTTTCTCTTTACCCATGATAACTTTTTTGTTCTGATGTCTGCTATTCATATAGGTACTCCAATTTTTTTATTAGTGTTAGCATGGTATATCTTTCTCCATTCCTTTACTTTCAATCTGTCAGAATCTTTACATTTAAAGTGGGGATTTTTTTTTTAGAAAACATATAGCTGTCACCATAGAGTTTAGAATATACATTTTAAACTAATCTAAGATTACCTTAAAATAACACTACATCACTTCACATGTAATGCAGATACTTTATAACAGCGTATTCTCAGTTCCTCCCTCCCATGCCTTGTGACATTGCTGTCATTCATTTCACTTATCCATGTGCTAACATCACCAAACACATTGCCACTATTGCTATTTTAAATGTTTAGCTTTGAGATTTTTTAGAGACCAGGACAGAGCTTTATATTTGTTTCCAAAGCCAACAGTTCTGTTTGAGAGGGAGGTGAGACTTAAGCTGTCCCAAAAAGAAAGCTACTCCCAGTTCTTCTGAAGAGAAGGAGTTCAGTTAAACACCCAAAGAGCCTCTGTCATATAAAGAACTATGCTCAGCACTACAGAACTCAGATGGCAGCTACTCTGACTTCCGCATCTAACAGTTGAAACTATGGCCCAGGGTGGAGAATTGGTATGCTTATGGGCTAATCTGAAGGAAAAGAAAGCTACAAAAGGGCAGCCTCATTCCTGCTTAGATCCTGTACTAAAAGATAAAAATGCTACAGATGACATTATTAAGTCAAACAACAAAATTGAAAGACAGACAATAAATTAAAGAACATAAAACTTCCTGAAGCTGATGACCATGTAGCGGTTATGTAAAAGGAGGTCCCTAATCTTAGGAAATACATATTGAGGTATTTAGGAGTGAGGAACCATGCAATATGTAAATTACGCTCAAGTATGAATGTAATTTATCTTTGAATGGATTCAGGAAAAAATGTATATATGCAAAGGGAGTGGGAAGAAATAATAAATGGAGGAAAATGTTAGCAACAGGCAAATCTGAATTCAGCACATAGGATATATTTTGTACAGCTCTTGAAACTTGTATGCAAGTTTAAAATTGTTTTCAAATAAAAAGTTTTAAAGTAATCTTTTAAGTCTTTTATCATAGTAGTTTGCAATCCTACATTCCTGGATATCCAGAGATGTTTCTCCGTATTTTTACTCTCTTCCATATTATTGACCCCAAAATGCCAAAATACAGTTTATTATTCCTGTGTATATAGAGTGATTTTCAGAGTGTTGAGTTTGCTAAAATGAGTGATCATCATCTTGGGGAGAGAGAGGCATCTGAAGCAGCCTGGCCTGTGTAAGGAAATTGACACCACTCTGGAGCCAACTAGTTGCCAGAGTTGGGGGATCGTGATTATGCCCAAGGTCTTTATTCTTCAATCAAAGCACAGCCACTGCTTGCTTTTGAGTTTGAAGCAAACGTTTCAAACTCAAAAAAGGCAAAATAAACATCATAAAAGGGGACTTGAAACCCAAGTAGGTGAGAAGATAGCCTTACGAGGGACTCTGAATGAACCAAGGTTACAGAAGCTCTGAGAGAACTTGAAGATGTGCACATAGGATAGTTGCCATTGACAACTTTTTAAAATATTCTGAAGAGAGGGGACAGAAAACTGAACATGTAAGAAAAATCCCAGTTTCAACAAGATGGATCTCAGACACTGCAGACAGCCCAGTTAGATGTGGGTTCTTAAAATCATTCTAGAATAGATGATTAAACAGATGGGTCATGAGCCTGTGGAAAAGAACACAGTGATCATTGGAAGCCAGAATGAATTCACAAATAACGCATTGTGCTGTACTAATATTTTTTGACAGGATCATTGGATTAATCATTAAAATACTGTGAAAATAATATGGCTTGATTTCAGCAAAAATGGGCAATGTCGGAAGGAAGAATGCAGGCTGGATGGGAATTTAAGTAATGTACCTATTGATCTGAAAGAGGATTCCAAATGGAGCACCAGCTCTATCCTGCGAACTGTGGTTAGCCAAGACTTAAAGACAGAGGAAACATGTCCAAGGTTGACTCAAAGCTGAGAAGAGTCACGAACGTGACACTGGAAATATTTCAATAGACCAGACCACAGGGCAAGCCCAACAGGCCTATAATCAAGTTCCGAGGACAGCGGCTACATGGAATAAATCTGGGGGTTCTGTGACCTGCAGAGGCAGGCTCAGGGGAAGCAGGCACAGGGAGCCACAGTTCACACTGCGCTGAGTTTGAGCCTCCTCGTTTAACCCTTTTGGCCACGTTCCAAGTGGCAAGCGCTGCCCCCTTCTGACAGATGAGGGAAGAGGAGCATAGAAGGCTGGATAATTGAATAAACTGTCCTGAGGCCATGCAGCAGGTCAACAGCAAGGCCAGGATTTGACCCCAAGTCTGTGCAATCCCATGGCCTGTCGACACCATGACACCACTGCCCACATCGCGGCCCTAGGTCACACCACACTGGCAGAGCTGCATCCCGTTCTCCAGGTCGCTCTACAGTCACATCACGTAAGAAACTGCCGAAGAACTAGAAGAAATCAGCCTGGAGACAGCAACAAGGAGGGCATGATGGAGCCTAAATGGATTATCACGACTTACGAGACCTCTGCGGTCCAGGCCCCGCTCACCCATGAGGTCTCGTTTCTGTCCTTGTTCCTCCATGTGCTCCTCTCTCCCCAAGTCCTATCCTGCCCACCTGAGAGCAGATGTCAAAACGCCACCCGCCCCCCACCTCCACAACACCTTGTGGCAGCTCCACCTGTTGTTTCACCCTCTTCTATGCCTCTACTGTCTGTCGTCTGGCCAACTCTTCCTACCGAACTCTGCTTCCTTGGGAGGCCATCTTTTTAGACCCTGGCCTGGGTCCCAGCCCATCTCTCTGCTGCAGGGGGCTGTCAGCGGCAGCATCTTCCACAGACCACCCCTAATGTGTTTCCTGCTCAGTGATGGAGTCTTTAACTGATCCACCCTCAGCGAATATTCAAAAACAAGTTATCCTTAAGGCCCCTACAAATATTAAGCACATTATCAAAACTAACATAGTAATTTAGATTTAACAAACCTAAAATACCATCATTAATAGAGACTTTCCTAATGGGAATTTAAGGTTTTGTTTCCCAGGACCTCCAAAAATTTAATACGTTGGTGTCTGTACCCTAGCAGAGAATGAAAACATTGTCTGCAGAAGAGACTCCCCTCAAAACAGGGCTTTCCCTCTTCTTTTCTGCTGCAGCCAGTGGGTGGCTCTACTTTTGATATTACTCCATGTTTTCTTAGATGAGGTTCTTTAACTCTATTTTTTAAAAACCTGAATCAACAATGAATCACAAATTAAGAATTCTTAAAGTGCCTGGTAGAAAAACGGCAGAAAATCTGACAAACCAGAGACCGAAAAGATTGCCTCTCTAGCTTTGGACTCACATGATACCGTATCAAAGGAAATGGGGTGTTTGCAGAACTATTTGTTCCTTACGATCAAATCAGTGAAATGCCAAATTGTCCATATATATGCCAGCTGGCACCCATTTGAGCCAGGGCACTGCCTGGTAGAGAAAATGCACTCCCTGGGGCCACCAACCATGAGGTGCTGCTATGGATGTCCAGCCCCCAAAGATGCCTTTATTTGGTCTATGTTTTGTGTAGCCACAAGAGCTTGGTCTCCTATAAAGTAAACCACGAAAGGCAAGATTAAATGAGTACTGCTACACAGTGTTATCGGCACGGCACTGTGTTTAAAGTCCTGGGCCTGTGATCTGCCAAGGCTTCTCAGAAAAGCCATACATGGTACGATTCTCCTCTCCCGTCCTCATTCAAATGATGTTTTAATGGACAATAAACAGTATGTTTTATAAATAAGCAGAAAGCAGGAGGCAGAGATGTTGAGAGGGATGTAAAGACTGAGCGTTTTATACTCTGCAAAAAGTCCACCCAAAATCTAATTTTAGCCATTAGTTCCACAGCAGCTAGGCAAGGACCTCCAGGAGAGCAGTTGAGGCTGGAAATTAACCACTTTTTTGAGGCAGCTGTGGATAGTAAGGGGTTTCTTCTTGAGTTTTCATTTTCCTCTCTATAACCTGGCCCTGTGGTGAGATGTGACCCTCCTAGGACAGACTGGTGCATTCACTGCTATTTCTCTGATCCCAGGAATTGAAAGTGATTTTCAGGGTGATGGAATGCTCCCTTCAATCCAAAATGTTTACAAAAGTAGTAAACGTTTTCTGACTTTTACCATGTTCCTGCACACGGTGAGGAAGACTTTTTCATTAATCAAAGATCCCCCTTACACACATAGGCTCAGAACTTCTGCTCAAACACCAAAAGCTCCCAACATCACCTTCCACTTTTGAATCATGTTAGAATACCAGCATCTATGTTAATCCAGCTTACATCCATTGCTCCTATTTTTGTTCCTGACCCAACTTCTCTTCCATATCTTTCAAACACTTAGAGTTCCCCTCCCAGATGAAAAAGGCCCAGCCCCTTCAGCTCTTCCTTTATGGTTTCAGAACCTTCAGCAACTTGACCACATGATGCTCACTCTCTGGTTTGTCTCTGTCCCTTTAGAATGAGAGCCAGGAACTGGGCTGTGACCAATGAAGGCCTTTTGAATTTTACCACTGTCCAAATGTCATGATCCTTAGCTCTTATCTCTATGCAATCCTTGTTACCCCTTACTACAAGGACAGGCTGCAACTGTTAGTAAGCATCAATTGGTGGCAATAAAATGCTGTGGTGGGGAAACATAACAGTTGTCCAGCAAGCCAAACTCTACTGCTGAGTTTATCGATGTGTAGGTTCAAGTAGCTTTAACATGAATTTGAATTCACTCTAACCCCTGCTTAGATAATTCAAACAGCAGAGCTTCTGGGACCTCACTGCCCATACAATTTAGGGAGCTAGCCAGGGTCTGCATCTGGGATGTAATGACTTGAAATCTAGAGGTTTAAACCATTGTGAATTATACTGGGCCATCTGAATTGGTTCAGAACAAAGCAATCTGGCAGACCCTTTTCTAATTCTATCTTCCAAGAGATGTGTTTTGAGCTTTTTTGTTTTTCACATTTTCTGATATATTATCATTTGAAGTAGATGACTGGGTCAGACTAGATGGATTCAGAAGTTATTATAAAGGTCACAGAAGACAGTTTCAGCATTACAAAAATCACAAATAAGGATGTCTCTTCTACATACAAAAATATTTTCCAGAAAGGATAATTGTATATGAGCATTATTACATATATAAATAAAGCTATTAAGTCATATAATGTCAAAAAGGACTACTCTGAGTATGCCACCAATAGACTGAAATTTAACTGAGAAATTACTTTGGCAGAAAGTGGTTCTTTCTTCCCAGAGTGCTGGGTGTGGTTACTTGGATACATGGACAACCATGTAACTACTGGATAAAGGGCATCTGCACTGCCTGCCATGCTGAAGTCTTTCTCCACCTCCCAAAGGTGGATACACCAGATGTGGCTCCACACTTGGTCTCAGTCAGAACAGTGTGGCCATTCTGAAACTGGACTCCCTTCCAACCCACGCTCCCTTTTCCTGACATCTCATTTCCAAGTACAATGTCATCAATTGTAAACTAGATAGACAGGTTCCCACCTGGACTCAGGAGCCTGTGTGGGCCAGTCAGAGAAGGCCTCCTGCAAGAGGGTTATTTGAAAAGAAGTGTAGCTATACACAGAGAGAGGTCAGACACATTGCATTTCTACGGACATCATCATTATGCAGAAACATAGCAGAATTTGTTTGATAATAAACAGTGGTTTGTTGAGATTTAGGATTTTATTATTTTTAGAAAAAAGAGAAAATTTACAAGATGCAAAGGTCTCACACAATACATTAGCACTGATGACTGCTCTCTTGACATCTCAACACGGACCCTGGCTTATGAATCAGCGGTAGAAAGAACATGGACAGCATGAGTGTGTTGGAGAACCCCCTGCCATGGACACGCAGAATACACCACAGTGGACTTGATGACAAATGATGCTGGGCCAGCCTATTCCAAAAGCAAGCCAAGATGTGGCAGAAACCAACAAAGCCTTTTTGTGGGGGAGGCACGAGTGCACGCCTTCTACCACGTGCGCCCCCATCCCCCAACCCACCAGCAGTGCCCGCTGCCTCATTTCATCACAGCAACAACAGAAAATGGTAAAACGGTCCTTTGGTGTTTTTTGCAGAGCTATTCAGGTTACCAGCTTCTTATTTCTGTCTTCCTCTTCATGCTTCAGTTCCAAATTCTTAAAGTAGTGTAGGTGCTTAGCATCTTGAATTTTTCAGGATCCAGTTCTGCCCATTGATAACACACTAAAAAGGCCAAAGAGAAGACATTTTAACAAAAAGGATTCCAATATTCGCCTTCAGATTCTTTTAGCATAGGCAAATAAGAGTAACAAAACAGCTGAAGATATGCTTTCAAGCTCATACAGTGACACCAGCATCAGTGTATTAATTCACTGAAAAGCCTGTCATGCTGCCGTGTACAGACGCAAATGCCTTCTCCCCAAAGAGTCTCCAGTTCATTACAACTCCATTCTTAGAGCAAAAGGCACCAAGCCAAATATCTGAACATACTTCCAAATGGCTTTTGCATCAAAGCCTGAAAACACAACATATCATAATTTGTGATATTCACCTAAGGCAGGGCTTAGAGGGAAATTCACAGCATTGAATGCTTATCTTAGAGAAGAAAAATGTTATCAAATCAATAATCTGGGTTTCTACCTTAAGAAATTAAAGAATAAAAGCAAAGTAACCCAAAACAAGCGGAAGGAAGAGAATAATAGGGAGCAGAAACAGATGAAATTTCAAACAGAAAAAGGCAAGAGAGAAAAAAAAAATAAAAAGATCAATAAAATAGGTAAGTCTGGCCAGACTTACTCAGAAAATAGAGAAGACACAAATTATCAATATCAGGAATCAAACAGGGAACATCAGTACAGACATTACAGACATTCAAAAGATAGAAAGAATCTATCATGAGCAACTTCATGCTCACAAATTAGACAACATAGATGAAATGGACACATTCCTTGAAAACAGATATAAAAGCTTCATTTCCAAATCCTTTAACAATGAGGGAGGTAGAGGGATGGGGAGCTTAAGGAAGAGCAGGGACAGGGAATAAACTAAACGCTAGTCTTGGGATATTTTAAATACTACTCAAAGGATGCTCGGCTCTTTGATACAAATGTCCATGTCTCAGTTTTCCTTTTGTAATTCTGAAGCTTTAACAAAAACCAGCTAATATTGCCAAAAACCAAATAATATTGCCATTTGTCATCCAAATGTTAAATCTAAAGCCTAAAAGGTCAGTTTCTATTCCCTCAGATCAGGATTCTAATTGGATAGACCTCAGTAAAAGCAAAAGAGTCGGTATGCCATGGCAGTGCCACCTCCATGGATGTGCTTCCTGACATGCTCAGTGCAGACCACCTTCCTGAGAAAGCGGCGTATCACAAGCAGATGCTTCCATAGACTAAGAGCCCTCACTGCTCTGCACAGCTGGATAGTGAAGTCCTGTGCACACATGAGAAAGACAAGCTGACAGCTAGCCCATGCTCTGTGGCTCTGTCTGCCACCATAAAAAGATTGAAATTATCACCAAGTCTACCCTCCTACTCCCAAACCCACCTGTGAGAGTCCTACACACCTTCCTAAGAGCTTTCTAAAAGACTACCAGCGGGTGGAGAACAGAGAACATCATTCCTGGGGACCATATTACTTTCAGTTTTTAGTTAATAGAAACAACCCATTTGTTCTCATACTGTATTGATGATGTTAACCCAAATTAAGGACCTGGAGACTATTCATACTTCTTTCTCCACCTTCAATACCAATACTGAAATTCTGGAATTGTTCCCCACATTGATATTTGAGAAACTCTATCTTTTTGGCACAGATTAAAATCTTTGTGTTTGAACTTAAGATGAGCTTTGGGATCCTGGGTGAATGTATTTTTCATTTATATTTACTTCAATTAAATATTTTATAATATTCTACATTTTTAATGCACTGAGATAAACTTAGCCTTCAAATGTTTGATCTGCAGATGAAAATTATAAAGCTTACAGTAAAAGAATGACCTGGAAAAATGTTCAAGATAGTCTGTTAAATGATAAAAAGCAGGTGATGCTGTATCTATACGGTACGTCTCCAACTTTGTAAAATTAGAGAAATAGATGTAGAATTATCTGTTTGGAAAAACTATTCCAAAGCACTATGTTAATAATAATTATCATAGAATGATAAAATGGCAGGTGATTTTTATTTTCTTCTTTGGATAATTTGGCATTTTTTATATTTTCTATGAATGAGCATTAACTTTGTAATAAAAATGGCTTTCAAAAGAAATTTTATATGAGGAAGATGGTTTAGGAATTTCTATTCCCGACTAAAGAAACATAGAACTGGAAGGGATCCTGAGAGGTTTTGGCCAATGGGCTCTCAGAAGTTTTTAGGTAAACTTCCTAGGCAAAGGAACTTTATAAATCACCTAACCTGAAGGACTAACCATTAGGTATACCTTTAGAACTAACTGTACTACTACCAGGAGCACTAATGGGCAGGCCTAATCATAAGATCAATGTTAGTATCATCAGTGATTTGCAAACTGCATGCAGGAGATTTTTAGCCAGCAATGGACACTGTTCCAGCTGAAGGCCACTGCCCACCACAGTACATGGATTGACCAATAGACCTTGCTCTCTATTTGCAGTCTCGCTTCCTAAAAATGTCTCTTCCTATTTTCTTGAACTATAGAATAACCCAGGAGCCAGGTTGCTGGCCACTAACCAAGAGTAGCTGGAGACCATGCAGCTCACACAGCTGGAAGCCTCAATGAGGAAGGTGGGAGTGAGCTATCTGCGAGGTCCATCTGTCAAATTAGAAGCTCTGAGCAGAAGTCCTGTCCAAGCTGAACATGTGGTTCTCCAGAAAAGGGTGGTCCACTGAGGCTTGAAATTCAGAAACCATGGATAAGGGGTAATATACCTCCCTCTAAGAAGTATTTAAGGGATGATGTCTCTTTCCAAATGCACGTGTGCCACGTGAGCTACTGAAGACAGACATGACCCGGAGTCTGGGGACACCTGACAGGCAGTAGAAAGAGGTGCCTGGTAACTTAGCACCACAATTTCACAGTCTTATGAAAGAAGCTAGGGGAACCACCAGTGTCCTCCACCTGTTGAAGTAGTTCCCTTTTACTGCCATCAACCACAAGGGACAGTGAGGAACATCTCCAGTGAGGCCAGCTCAGGACCAGAAGAAATGAGTCCCTTCAAAGCCCATGTAAACACTGAATCCCTCAAAGATGCTGACTTCCAGCTGACCTGCTTCTGGCTTCAGGCCATTTAAGCAACCACAGGATGCAAGTTCTAGTCTTAGAACACACACATGCCACAGACCTGTTCTCCAAATCACTGTTAAAACAACCAAGATTTTTTTTTTAACCTATTTATTTCAGGTCTTAGCTGGTAATCACATTGGAATTCATTTACCTAGAAAAGGAACGCTGTTCTATGGAGCTGCTGGGAAGTTATCAATGTAGGCTTTACTCTGACCTTCTAGCACTATTGGACTCCAGCAAGCTCCCACCACTGAACTGTCAAAGCAGAGAATCTCTTCCTTTGCTTGAGAGCTGATGGTCCTGACTTCACAGATGAGAAGATGAAAAGAATTATTTTCTAATTATGAATGAAAAGCTTAAAGCAATGCAATAAAACAAGCATGGAAAAAAAACCTGATGTTACCTGAAAGCAGTAGGAATGAACTCTGATAGCTACTTGCTTTTATTTTTTGGCTTTAACTTATTCTCCAATCTATAATTTCTCATGTATATTGTTCATATTTATATATAAAAATGTCAATCTTTTTTTTTTTTTGAGACAGAGTCTTACTCTGTTGCCCGAGCTGGAGTGCAGTGGCACCGATCTCAGTTCACCGCAACCTCTACCTCCCGGGTTCAAGCGATTCTCCTGTCTCAGCCTCTTGAGTAGCTGGGATTACAGGCACCTACCACCACATCCAGCTAATTTTTGTATTTTTAGTAGAGATGAGGTTTTGCCATGTTCCATGGCTGGTCTTGAACTCCTGACCTCAGGTGATCTGCCCACCTTGGCCTCCCAAAGTGCTGGGATTACAGGCAAGAGCCACTGCACCCAGCTAATGTCAGTCTTATAGAACTTAAAGTGGTTCAGATGATAGTATCAAAATCATAACGTGATCCCTGTAAGTTGGTGCTGTTTAGTTGAATTTTCTGCAATGATAGAATAACAGCCACTAGCTGTATGTAGCTAGTAAGCACTTGAAATATGGCTACTGTGACTGAGAAAGTGAATTTTAAATTTTAATAATTTTAATTTACAACTAAATATCCACATGCAGCTAGTACCTACTGTATTAGATGGCACACTCTATTTGTAAGCCTAGCTCTGCATCTTAGCAAGAGACAGAATCACTAATCATGGCCAGTTTCTCGCCAATTTCTTTTCTTTTTTTTTTTTTTTTTTTTTTGAGACGGAGTTTCGCTCTCATTACCCAGGCTGGAGTGCAATCGCGCGATCTCGGCTCACCGCAACCTCTGCCTCCTGGGCTCAGGCAATTCTCCTGCCTCAGCCTCCTGAGTAGCCGGGATTACAGGCATGCACCACCATGCCCAGCTAGTTTTTTGTATTTTTAGTAGAGATGGGGTTTCACTATGTTGACCAAGATGGTCTCGATCTCTCGACCTCGTGATCCACCCGCCTCGGCCTCCCAAAGTGCTGGGATTACAGGTTTGAGCCACCGCGCCCGGCCTATTTTCTAATAAATGAGGTAATGGATGTGGAAGCTTGAGCATGGAGAAAATCCAGCTCCACTGCTGGTAAAGTAACACAATATGCCTATTCTGCATCAGTGAGGAAGCAAACCAACCTCATGAATAACAAAAAACCAGGAAGGCACTTAAGGTTTGGGAAAAGCAACCTCCAGGTAAGAAGAGGAAGAATGGGGCAGACAAAAACATTTTAAGAGATATTACTTAAAATTTCCAAACTGTATTGAAGGGCATACATTTACAGATTCAAGGTCAACATTTATATATAAATAGATATGTTACATATATATTTATATGTTACATATATATTTATATAAATAAATTATATATATATGTGTGTATATATACACACACACACACACACACACATAATTGGAATGCCAAAAGGAGAAGAGAGAACAGAGAGGAAATTATGAAAGAAGACAGAGGTATTGAAGTATTAATGGCCAAGAACTTTCCAAACTTAATAACAGACATCAAATCACAGATCCAAGAAGCTCAGAAAACATCAAGCAAGAACCACACCAAAGTATGTCATATCCAAACTGCAAAAAAAACAAAGAAAAGTTTTTGAAGAAGGTGGGGGATGGAGGTAAGATAAGGGAAACCCACCTCACCTACAGAGCAATAAGAATGAAAATTATAGGGGACTTTTCATAAGAAACTGCAAACAAGGAGAGACAGGAATAAAAATTTAAATATTGAAAATATTTAAATATTTCCTTTCTCTCTCTCATGCCTTGGAAACTCAAAGCTGCTCCCCCAGGGCTATGAGACTCCTAGGGCTCTTTCTGTTTTTAAAAAAGGCAAATTTAAAAAAACAAAACAACAACAACAAAAAAACACTACCAGTCTAGAAGTCTATGCCAGCAAAATTATCCTTCAAAAACAAAGGAAGGGCCTGGCATGGTGGCCCACTCCTGTAATCCCAGCCCTGTGGGAGGCTGAGGTGTGTGGATCACTTGAGGTCAGCAGTATAAAAGCAGCCTCACCAACATGGTGAAACCCTATCTCTACAAAAAATACAAAACTTGGCCAGGCATGGTGGTCCATGCCTTTAATCTCAGCTACTCAGGAGGCTGAGGCATGAGAATTGCTTGAAGCCAGGAGGCAGAAGTTGCAGTGAGTAGAGATTGCATACTGCACTCCAGCCTGGTGACAGAGTGAGACTCCATCTCAAAAAAAAAAAAAAGACTATTTAACCTAATGATAGTGACAATGTATTGGATGATGATCACATATGTAAAGTAAAATGAATGACAGCCATGTCGCTGGGAATATGTTGCTATAAGGTGCCTGTTACAGGTGAAGTAGTAGAGTGTCATTTGAAGGTAGACTTAGACTAGTTAAAAGTGTATATTGTAAACTCCAGAGCAACCACTGAAAAAAAATTGTTTGAAGTTTAAATAAATAAATAAATAAAAACACTACCCTGAGACACAGCTAGTTTTATACCATGAAATATCAGCACACGGACTTGAGAATGTGGTACAAATGTTGATACAGAGAAGCAAAGTAAAGCTCTGAGAATGAGAAGAGTCCTACCTTATATGGCGAAAAGAACAGTGAAAAGGGACTGAATACCCTTTCAGCAGGAAACACACACATACACACACACTCACACACACAGACACACACTCCGCTACTCCAGCTCATTAGGAAGAAGTGTGCTCAGCTGGGACACATCTTGCTATTCAGACAAAGGTCACATTGAAAAAGCCAACAGATGGCAGCTTCCAAAACACTTTCCCTGTTTGGTTTCAAGTGTGTTGCCATTTGAGGACAGAAATGTGGGGTGCTGGTCAGGAGCATGCTCCTCTCACACCCTAATTGCAGCAGCTAAGTCAATACGCAAATGAGGTGATACTTGACCCTGCAATCAAATCAGAAATCACATTCTTTTAGTGAGAGGTGGCCCTAGTGCCTTTAGCGGTGGCCAGAAAGGGAGAAATAAGAGCTCCATCCTCATAAAAAATCTCAAATCCTCCCAGCAAGGTGAGAGAGCCTGAAGAATTGAGACAGAGGACAAAAACACAGTTAATTTTAGTAGTTTAATGTCCACTTGATAAAATAAGAAGCAACATTTGCAATGTGATAGAGAAACGTCGATGCCCTGGGAATGTCCTCTGAACCATGAAGGGTTTTGAATCATTTTCAAAGAAAAATATGCCCAAGATCATGCAGCTTCTCTTTCCATTTTCTTTTGTCTTTTCTTTCTCTCCCATGCCTTGGAAACTCAAAGTTGCTCCCCTTAGGGCCTGCCAGATTCCCTAGGGCTCTTTCCGTTTTTAGAGAAAAGCAAATGAAAAGTACTCCTCCCTTCATAGTGAGGGGGCTGCTGTTGTTCTGGGGAACAAAACAAATGCCAGGGTCACCTTCTGTGTGTTACTATTTAAGTCACCTCTCATAGATATCTGAATATTTGGTGCTGATTTTGTGGCCTACTGGAATGACAAATTTCATCAGCAGCAACAACAACAACAAAAAACAAATACATCATTGGAATACCAGTTGTCACTTGGTTCTGGTCCTATTCAGGGTCTTCAAATCCAGAAACCTTGCTAAATTCTTGGAAGCAGGAGCACCCAGCCCCGCTCTGGTCCTCGGCTAGTCATGGTGGTTCCGAAGGACTCCTCCCTGCCTGGACATCTGTCCATGCCTGGTACTGTCACTGCTGACTCTGATATAAAGAAGTGCAACTGGAAGCCTATGGTAAACCATGAATCAATGGTTTTTCTTGTGCGCTTTGTCCAAAACCCAGACAGTACCATATACGTTGGTATAAACAAAACATGGCCTCTGTCTTTTCATGGGTGAATATAAACTTGTTCATGACCCTCCATGCACTGAGTAGCAGCAGGGGGGTTCCTGAGCATACAGAGGCTCTATCTCACTTTGGTGTCAACAGCACTCTGGGTCGTCAGAGTCCTCTGTGGCAGGGTGGCCGGTGTGGCTTGGCACCTGGGCCCTGGTACGGCACCACTGAGGTAAAGCAGGTTACTTGAGGTTTGGTGTCTCTTGCTCAGGGACCCAGGGCCCTCTCTGGCTGACCCGGCCTCATCTCAGTTCTCACCAGCACGTCTCACTCAGTGTCAGGTCTTATTAATGATAGACCCCTGCAAGTCTCATCCAGGAGGCCAGATGGTGGTCACAGCTGAGACCTGGAGGGTCTCTAGACTTCTGCAATCACCTTCTAATGGTGCGTATCTGCTTCCAGTCTCACCCCTCAAGCCTGCTAGAGTGCTCTTTTTAGACTTTGTATCTGATGATGTCACTTGTACACTTAAAACCTTTAAAATCCAAGTTCCTCAGAGTTGCATACCAGACCCTATACAATCCAGACCTCCTATTTCTCTAATTTCAGAGATGTCCCCTGCCCTCCCATGCCACTTGGCACTCAACGTTCCTGCCATTCTGCAATGCCTCCATTCCCAAACTCTCCTGCCCTTGTCCCCAGCCCCCAGACAGCATTTGCACTGCTCTTCTCTCAGCTTAGGTAGCCCTCCCCTGCCCCTGCCCCTCATCTTCCTCCCCACTGCCACCTGTCCTTCCAGGTCTGGTTTCAAGCCCCTGAGAGGCCTCCCCTGACCTCCTGTCTCTACCCCACACCCATTCACACTCATGCCACATGCACTGTGCTATAGCGTAACCGTTCCTATGCTTCTCCCTGAGCCTGTGACCTCCCTGTGACAGGTCCTGGGTCACAGGACCTCAAATCTGCACACAGCATTTGGTCCAGGGCCTGGAAAAATAAACAGATTCCCTGAGGGTAGGAACTAGTGCCATCAGATGGTGGCATCACATTTTCAAAGCCTCTGATATTCAGGCATGGAGGTGGACTCTGTGCTACAGTGAGCCACAATGACAAGAATAAAATGTCATTTGAGGAAAAGTAAACTGGCAGAGCCACACGGGGCATTGTGAAGGATGGTGGAATACGAGGCAGGTGGCAATGAGAGGAGGCCGCTGAGATGGCAGTGCCCTTCGCTGGAGTGGCTGAGAGCAGGAAGGGAGATGTGGGAGCATGGGCAGACTCCGTGCATCTGTGTCGGGACTCCACATCCACAGGTGCACTGCACAGGCAATCACAACAGCAGCTGTGGACTAGCACAGGCACCTAGGGAAGGTGGCACACACAGGTTCGACCCCCAGGTGAGCACCCCAGGCCTGTGGATACACCATCCTCCTGCATCTCAATGAATAAACTACAACCTTACTTGCTAACTGCTATGATTTGGCTGTGTCCTCACCCAAATCTCATCTTGAATTGTAGCTCCTATCATTCAATAGAGGTAACTGAATCATGTGTACAGTTTCCCACAGACTGTTCTTGTGGTAGTGAACAAGTCTCACAAGATCTGATGGCTTTATAAGGGGAAACCCCTTTCGCTTGACTCATATTCTCTTGCCCGACACCATGTAAGACGTGCCTTTCACCTTCAACCATGACTGTGATTGTGAGGCCTCCCCAGCCATGTGGAACTGTGAGTCCATTAAACCTCTTTATCTTTATAAATTACCCAGTCTCAGGTACGTCTTTATCAGCAGCATGAAAAGGACAAACACACTAACTTTTGTCTCCATCCTGGAAGGCAGTGGCTTTAAGGAAGCTGTGGATGAACGTCTGTGAAATGAATGAATTCAGCCTCAGCAGCTATTCCCTCCTCTTCATTGCTGCTTCCCCAGAATGTGGTAAGATGAAGCCACGCAGGGAAACTCCTACCTGAATTCTGCCTCCTGAGCTATGGCTCCCGTTCAGAGGACACGTCACCCTCAGCCCCGCTGCTGGCGCTGCGGTCTTCTTTTCGGGGAGTGTTTCTTTCCTTGCTTGATTCAGAAGGCCCCTTAGCTCTGGTCTTTTCTTTTCTCTGCTGCTGTTTTTCAAGCTTTGACAGCTGATTAAATAAAAATAAAAATAATATTTTACAAACACAAGCACGTGCCTGCATATCCCACATACCAGTCACTTCCCAGGTGGGAACCATTGAAAAGGTTTTTTCTGATAACCTGGCATAACACAGTGGTTCAGATATACCAAATTATACACACAGTGTCTCTCCAACAAGCACCTAAATCACTGAAACAGATCATTAGTCAGAGGAGTAATCACTCTCAGACTATTCCCCAACCATAATTCAACTTTGGCACACAGCATGAGGGAATGGTCAAATCACAGCCTTCTTCAACAGCCTTAGAAGAGCTCCATACATGAAAGTTTTTCAACTCTTACTTTTTCCTTTGACAGCTTTTTTCTCATTAAGTTATCTTCTACTTGTTGCTTTTTTCTCTTTTTTTTTTTTTTTTTTTTTGAGATAGGGTCTCACTTGCTCTGCTGCCCAGGCTGAAGTACAGCGGTACAATCATGGTTCACAGAAGCTTCAACCTCCTGGGTTCAAGTGATCCTCCCACCTCAGCTTCTCAAGTAGCTGGGATTACAGATATATGCCAATTTTTCTGTAGAGACAGAGTTTCACCATGTTGCCCACCTGTTCTTGAACACCTGGTTTCAATCGATCTACCCACCTCGGCCTCCCAAAGTGTTATGATTACAGGTGTGAGCCACCACACCACGCCACTTGTTTTCTCAAGAATGCTCAAAACACTTCACTCTTTGCTGAAGATTACAGTAAAGGCTGTGAAACAAAGTGCACTAAGCACACTGAACACCGTCTCGGTTATCAGTTGGTTTGAGACTGAAGCCTGACTCACCTGCAGCCGAGGTGCTGAGTGCTCCCAGCAGGCTGCGTGGTGGTGACACTCAGGACTCTGGCCACCAAAGCCTTCTCAGGCTCTCCACCCGGCCAGCAGGAGACACGCCCCTGACGTCTCACTTGAATAAAACCTGGGCCCACTTCTTCCCTAAATAGCTCTTCAAAGAAACCATCAGCTAGATCGATGAAAGAAGCTTCCATCATCTAACATTGAGCAGCAGCCCAACCGCTGCAGGGAGGCCTGCTGAAAAACCCAGCAGAGAAGACTGGCCATGTTTTGGCCCACAGGATTTTCTTGGGCCAAAAAACACAAGAGACAGCAACACCCAGTTTTATCTCCCCTCAGATCAAGTCTGTGAACTTTTTCTAGTTTACATAAAAAGAAGGAAGGGCTGGCTTCTCCCTGCTGGTCCCTGCCCCACCTCCAAAGAAAATCACTTCCCCCCATCTGCCAGATCATTTCTTCCACTATGGGCAGACTTTGAGCTAACCCTTCGAGAGACGAACAACCAACCAGTAGCTCTCAGTGTGGTCCAGAAAATCAAATTTATTAATAATTGACTTACAGCAGTAGTCCCCAACATTTTCGGCACCAGGGACGGTTTCATGGAAGATAATTTTTCCATGAGATGGGAGGACAGGAAGAGGGGATGGTTTCAGGATGAAACTGTTCCACCTCAAAGCATCAGGCATTAGATTCTCATAAGGAACGTGCAACCTAGATCCCTTGCGTGCACAGTTCACAATGGGGTTATCGCTGATGTAACAGGGGGTGGAGCTCAGGCGGTAGTGCTCACTCACAGGCTGCTCACCTCCTGCTGTGCGGCCTAGTTCCTAACAGGCCACGGATTAGTAATGGTCTGTAGCCTGGGGGCTCGGGATCCCTGACTTACAGTGTTCTTTCCCACTTCTCATTTACCTGAAAAACTGCAGAATACAGCTAGGTTTGGTTTATACGCTAATTAGATTTTGTGAATGAAGACATCACTTCACTTTTGACTCAGCAACTCTCCTCCCAGAAAACTGGGTGTTGCTCTCTCTTGTGTTTTTTGGCCTAAGAAAATCCCATGGTCCAAAACTTGGCCAGTCTTCTCTGCTGGGTTTCTGAGCAGGCCTCCCTGCAGTGGCCGGGCTGCTGAGTGTTACTAAAGATAACATTTCACTTTTGACTCAGCAACTCTCCTCCTAGAAAACTCCCCTGGATAAATTTCCACTTGTGTGCACAGTGGGGGCTTCTAAGAACACACACTGTAGTATCATTTCTATTTGCAAAAACCCAGAAACAACCCAAATGTCCATCATCCTTATAAGAACAGATACATGTAATGTGGTCTGGTTTCTAAAGCAATACTACACAGCAGATCTACATATATCAAAATAGGTAAGTCTTGGCCAGGGGCAGTGGCTCACGCCTGTAATAGTGGCACTTAGGGAGGTCAAGGTGAGCAACTGCTTGAGCTCAGGAGTTTGAGACCAGCCTGGGCAACATAGGGAGACCCTGTCTCTACAAATAATAATACGAAAGTTAGCCAGGTATGGTGGCACATGCTTGCAGTCCCAGCTACTCAGGAGGCTGAGGCAGGAGGATCGCCGGAGCCCAGAAAGCAGAGGTTACAGTGAGCCCAGATTATGCTACTGTACTCCAGCCTGGGTGACAGAGGAAGACTCTGTCTCAAAAAAAATTTCTTTTAAGAAAATAAGAAAATCTTGAAAATCATATTTGCAAAACAAATTTAGCTTCAGAAGGCTATATATAGTAGGATTCCACTGACACAAAATAATACTCTATATTGCTAGTAAGCTCATGCAAATACAGTATAGCCTAAAAGAATATACACCAACTTCAATACACTAGTTAACTTGGAGGGAAAAGAGGAGAATGGGATCTTAGAGAAATGAATATATATAGGCTTCAACTATAATTGTCAACTTTGTAAGAACAAAACTAGATCTAGAGCAGAGTTACTGATCAGTGCAGTCCACAAACTGCACATGTCATCTGGACCAGTGACAGTAAGATACTCATGTCAGAATGTAATCAACACAGAGCTTCCTTCATCAGCAAAGTCTTGTGAGAGATTTCTTCTCAACTGTGAGCTCACTGGTATAGCTGACTTCATTCTGGAACAAAATGAAGGTTTCAGTGAGCCGAGATCACACCCCTGCATTCCAGCCTGGGTGACAGTGAGTGTACACACACATATACACACATACATAAATACTTATGAACAGGTCCAAGTCAGATGCTGAAGTTACAATTTTAGTTTTAAAAAGTAAGACGCCCTGTTAGTTTTTGTTCTTTGTCTTGCCATGGCGTGGTAACAAACAGTTCGTATAGCAGCACTTTAAGCAGTAATGAATGATCTGGAGCAGAGATGATAAAAAGCTAGCATTTTTTAAATCTGGGAAATGGCCACACAGAGCTACTTGCTATATAGTTCTCTGTAGTATTATTTTTCCATGGACAAATATTTCTCTTTGCTATTCTGCCGCAGGTTAGGAGGAATTTCCTGCATCTAAAATGATAGCCTTCTTTCCCTTTGTCTCTCTACTAGTGTTAAAAGGCTCTTTCTTTGATGAAATGAAAAGGACAGTGTACAGGACTCCTTCGGCCTCATTCCCTTTCTTGCAAACTGGTTTTGGATTTTTACAGTGGATATACCTATTACTACTAAGCTGTATGCTTAAAATGGTTAAGATGGTAAGTTTTATGTGTATTTTGCTATAATTTTAGAAATTAAGCCATTTTGGAAATCATTAAGTTAGCAATCCATGCTAGACTCCCCAATTTTTTTTTTTGTTTTCTATATTCCTGATTCATAAAATCCAAATATCTGGGAATTGGTGTTCTGCAGTAAATCGTGATAAGGTGCCTTCTGCTGCCAGCAATTTACATTTTATATTTGCATTCATGTGTTCATACTAGTGTGTCTCACGGATGTGTAGATGCATACACATACACACACATATATAAATACTCATGAACGGGTCAAAGTTAGATGCTGAGAAAGTACAATTTTTAAAAAGCAAGCCGGGTACAGTTGCTCTATGCCTGTAATCCCAGCACTTTGGAAGGTCGAGGTGGGCAGATCATGAAGTCAGGAGATCGAGACCATCCTGGCCAACATGGTGAAACCCTGTCTCTACTGAAAAATACAAAAATTAGCTGAGCATTGTGGTGCATGCCTGTAGTCCCAGCTACTCAGGAGGCTGAGGCAGGAGAATCGCTTGAACCCGGTGGCCAGCAGAGGTTGTGGTGAGCCAAGATCGTGCCACTGCACTCCAGCCTGGGTGACAGAGCAAGACTCCAACTCAAAAAGGAAAAAAAAAAAAATGGCAAGATGTCCTCTCAGTTTTCTCATCTTCAGAGACAAAAATAAAATAAAATAAAATGTGAATATCAACAATCACAAAACTAAACAAAGATGTCATGTCATGCAAAGTCCTCTTTGTGACCCAGCCTGTTCTTCACCTTGTACTCTTTTATGCTATTGAGAACCAGATCCGGAAAGGATAGTGAGGACTAACCCCAATAAGCACAGGCTTCTGGAAGTTTCTCAGCTCCTCCTAATGTTAGACTCTGCTGAGGTAGAGACACAGACACCACAGATGCAGAAACGTCCATCTGACCTTCCCCTTCAACCCTGTCCCCTCCCACTGAGGGCCAGCTTTTAAATCACATGTGATAACTATTTAAGTGACAGGCACAGCCCACATTTCTGCCAGCCATGTAATGCTGACTCTCTTACAGTATTTATCTTAAAACAATCCAACCACATATGGCTCCACGCCGCAAACTCAAGTTCTCTGTGAGAACATTGTGAACTAACCTAATAAATTTAAGCCTTTTCTCAGAAAACTTGGAATCCAACTCAGCTGAAATGTGGAATTTACATCTCAAGGCAAGAAAGCAGCTGGATTTTTATTTTTAAGGAAACAAATGAGAAAAAAAGAAGAAAAGAAATTGGTACTGCATATGGGCTCAAGCAGAATGTCAACAGCTTTCAAATTAAGAGGAGACGCGTGTCAAGGGGAATATAAACCACTACAGGTCTGTGAACACACGATCTACAAACACGGAAATAGAGTACTTCTGATTTTTTGTTTGTTTGCTTGTTTTTAATCAACTGGTGAGAGAGCCCACATTGTAAGGGAGAGATTATCCAAATCATGCTGGCTTTAGTGCTAAGAGAAACCCAACCTTCTGAAAGCAGCCCTGGACACACAGACACCACCAGGAGCCAGGTGATGGTCCTGTGGTTGGCCTGCACCTCTCACAGTGAAGCTTGGAAACTCGGGCACCAAAAGAGCGGGGAATGAAATGTGCAGATCCAGACTCTCCAAACTCATGATTAAATCTACTGAAAACATACGGGATTTTCTCTTTAACTAGGATGTTCAAGCTCTAATTGCACGACATAAGAATGAACTAATTCTTCTTGCCCAGCAAGGTTGTGTGACTTAAGGTTTTGCAGCCTGCTAGTGGCTGAGGGATACCACGCCCAGGCCTCTAGATACCAAACCACACATTCTTCTCAGGGAGCCCTACGGCCTCTCTTGCTTAATCTATTAACTTCATTTAGCAGGTAACTGTTGGGCAATGACTACACCTATTCTAAGTGCCAAGGACAACAGCAGAAAACCAAGCAGAGCCCTGCCGTCCTGAGGCTGACTGTCCACTGGAAAAATAATTGGCAATCCCCACTCACGAGGAGCCAGGCCTGCTCTAAGCACTTGATGTATAATTAGGGTAAAGTAGAGGAACCTGGGGTTGCTTCAAGCTCCCACCATTCTGCCCAGGGCACACAGCAGGCCACGCTGTTGCCCTCTGTAGCCGTGTACTTGTCTTCATGGGTAGAAAGCACACAGGGACCTCAGGGCCATCTCCATTTGCCAAATTAAAGAGAAACTAGACCTAGCCTTCATCTGGCTCCTTGGTAGTTTAGCAATAAGCTGCTGAAGGACTGAGTTCATCCATCCTTTTCTGCTCTGATGGCTGAAGAAGTCAGAGGATCAAATACAATTACCAGCAACAGTTTAACTTAATCGGCAACAAGGCTGGCTAAGAGCAGAGTGGGGAAGCCTCAGAAGTGACACGAGCCTAGTGTTAGCTCTCTGATGTCCCTGGTACTCGGCCTCAGGAAAGAGCCACGTGTGCTTGTCAGTGAAAGTGGGAAAGGCAGTTGAGGGCAGGGGAGTGGAGTCTGACCCAGCCCCGCCTGCCAAAGCAAGGCAGCCCAGGGCAGGGAAAGCCCTGCAAATGGGACATGTACACTCAGGACCAAGCCCTCAGGTGATGGCCTAAGAATGCAGTCAACATCCACGCATCCTAGTAGGGCCACAGGGTGGCCAAAATATGGGAAGTCTCCAGGGAAGGCAAACCCCCAAGTTTGGGGAGGGCCAGTGAAAACTGCTGGGAGTGGGAGTCAGGTCCTGGTTGGGGCTGAGAAGCCAGGGGTGCTCCAGGGACTGGCATCACCCTGGTGTTTACTCCTCATTTCCAGGCACACCATGGCAGACAGCACATGGCAGAGTAGTGTGAGCAGAAAACAACACATAGAGATGACTGAAGACAAGCATGTCAAGAGCCACACAGGCAGAGGTGGAAGAATAGAGGCCCAGGTGAGAGTGGGGTGAGAGGAAGGAAGGGCCAAGTGAGGGGCACCCCAGGCAGAACTGAAGCATTCTTGTCGGGAATGGCAAGGGAGTAGAGGCAATGCCAGGGAAAATCATCATCAAAGACTTGGGACAGGACAGGCACAGCAAGAGCCTGGCTGGGCCACAGGCATGGGGCAGGAGCCTGAGCCCCAATTAACTGAGACGGACACAGTGATATGGCTTGTGTGCTGTGGCACATGCAGGTCACGGATGAATGACTGAAGAAATGAATTGATAGGACAGGTTTTGTTTGCAAGAGCAGGCCAGGAGATAGCCTCAGAGGGCACAGAGGCTCAAGCTTTTACGCCAGCTGAGTGACTGAATAGCTCTTCACCAGCACTCAGGATGAGAAATGGGTATTGGCAATGGCAGTTGAAGGGGTATCTGTCTCTTAAGCAGGCAGCAGGCCACTGGGAAGAGAAAAACAGAGGCCCTTCGGCGGCCAGTCAAGGTCTGTTTTTCTGCAGATGATATGCCCTAGGAAGTGCAAGGAGAATGGTTGGTTGCGAGGTACACATGCCCTGAGATGTGCAAAGCACCAGATCAACAGGGAATCACAATCTGCCTCTGCTGCTCAACACACATAGCATCACTCCTGAAGCACCTTTAAAGACAGATCCCTTCACACTGTGGGATGATCCAGGGTGACGATAACACAGAACATGAAACAAATAAGAAAGTTCAGGCTCCCACGGACACTAATGAACCAGAGGGAGCATCTTGGTGAATAAATTGGAGAGCTGAGCACTTTGTGTCCACCTGAAGATTCCACTCACTCCAAGGGAAGATCAGACAAGGTGTGCTGCCTGCAACCAGCAGCACTCACCTAAGCTGGAAGAATTTAAACCCAGCCCACAGGAACATGGCGTCTGCTGTTGCCATCACCCCCATGTCTCTCTCAGGAACACTCAAGTCTACTGGGCCATTAAGCATTGGATTTAGCCATGAAAAAGATTTAGTTCTAGAAAACCGATTTATGGGCAAGTCCTTTCAGAACACAGGTGCCCAGGGATCCCTGATGGGAAGGATTGCTCTAGAACATAGATGTCCAACATTTTGGCTTTCCTGGGCCACACTGGAAGAAAAAGAATTGTCTTGGTCCACATATAAAATACACTAACACTAATGATAGCTGATGAACTATTTTAAAAAAAGTCTGTGCATAATTTTTGTGCCACCACAGATAAGCAAAAAGCCCTTGCATTCAAAGGGTTGGACACCCATGCTCTAGAGTGAGATGGTGATGGTGTCTTAAACTTGCTTCCAACTTGATTTTGAGGAATGATGGTGAAAAATGAGAACTTCTCATAGAAGTCCTAGTTTATTTTTTGTGATAAGTCCCACAAAACCCAACTCACCTCAAGACTTATTCTTTGTCTTAAGTCTACAATTTACAAAAAGAGCACCTTCATCCTCAAAGGGCCCATGCACATAACTTGAAGTCTTAAGCTCTTTAAACAGAGGATATAAATGACCCCTTAGACTGTGACAACCAATTTTTCCCCTTTGGCATTCCAAGAAATCAACAACAGATATTATAATTTGCAGATTGCTTCTGAACACAATAGAGGTAGGTCAGTTAAATGATAGCCCGCCAAAGCCACCTCCAGGCAGCAGTCAGGCTGGGAGGAGCACCAGGTCTCAGGACTCCTGGCCAAGCCTTCAGTCAACCTGGTTCCTTGTGGAGCAAACACCTGCATAGGGTCTTCTGGTAATTGCCACAGGTCCAGAACAGCACATCCTGTTTCCATTCTTGCTGGACAATGCCGGGTATGGCCCTATCTTTGAATTACTTTAATGTTGGTTATTTCCTGCCAGACGACTCAGTCCTGCATATGAGCAAAAACTAATTAGAGAGTGAAGAAAATAACAAAAGAAAAACTCAAACCCCAGGAAGTCAGTTACTATGATTTTTATAGATCATAGTGTAGATGAAAAAGTTCTGTTCCAACCAAACCTCTGCGAAGTCTTATGGTACAAGTCATAAAGATCAAATATCTCCTCTGTAATTACTTTTAAAAATACCACAAGGTAGATTACTCAGCATGCTTGCCACTCCTGTGGCCCTGCTGATGTCAGGAGGAACGGCTGGAACCAGAGGATGCTGCACAGAGAGGACGTGCACAGCCAGGCCCTGCAGAAGTCAAGACATGAATTAAAGGCAAAAAGGTAAATGCCCCCATCCGTTAGCCCATTGACTCACTTCAACAGCTTTAGAAATTTCTCTCCACAATGCTCACTGTCCTTTCTAAGTGTCCATCAACTACCACCAATAATGTTCTGATTTTTGTCAAGTCATTTAAACCATGCTGTGTGATCATTCTGTCATCCTGGAGATAAACACAACCAGCTGTCATTTGGTATTTGCCTAGTTGAATAACGAAGAATTTCAAGACAATGTAAGAGCAAAGCATGCTGTAGAACACAGAAAAATTCAATCAACAAGGTACCTCCTTGGGTTTAGGCTGTTTCTCTGAATTTCACCAGGCCTTAGTGTGCTCTGCTAGGCCACAGAAACTTAGGAAAGGCAACTTTCCGCCACTACTGTCCGGATGCAATAAAGCCCAAAAAAAGGCACAGCAGCCTGAGAAGCCCACTGCCCTTTGCAATGACATGAGACACCTTCAGGAACTATTACGGATTATCATGAGAATGACTGAGGCTTGCACGCAAGCTCTGGAAGAGGACACCTCCACTGCGGTCCAATGACCACGTGTCAACTTCGCACAGACTCATTTTTACCTTCAGAATTGGGACACCTCTTCAACTGAAATCCCACGAGTCTGTGAGCTTTGGCTTCTCATTGTTTCTTCCTGTTACTTACTGGCCTGGTGGCAGAGGGTGGGACGGGGAAAGAAGGAGGAGGCAGCCTCCAGTCAGCAAATGACATTTATTAATGAAAATCTGAGGATAGGAGTGTGAATCTACTGTGGCATTTTAAAAGATCTGTAGAGACCTACGTCCATAGATTATTTCTAGCTGACTTCACATGTTTCAAATGCAATTGGAAGTTATATGTGAATAATTTGTTTTCTCAAACTGCAAGCTTGATATAATTTCATATTATGTGATAATTCTGAAAGCTTTTTTTAAAAAAAAATGTCCTTGTGTAATGGAAAACCCAACAGAACATTAAGAGACGATGTTTCCATAACACACTGTGTAAAGTGCCATTATGTCAGTGGCTGCACTGCGTTAATTTTAAATCAACTGGCTGCTTAATAAAAACATTATGAAGCAAAGTGCACACATGGTACCTAATTTTCATACATTATTAACTCTGCTTGAGGTTCTTGTGAAAAAAAATTTTTTTAAATCAAGCAAGCAAGCATCTATCCCCATCTGAAATCGTGCAAGCTAATTTTATTTTCTAATTTCCCATTGTTTATAAGAACCCTCTTAAGTATGCAAAAATAAGAAGAAGGACAGTTCAGTTGCCTTTCAATTATTCTTATTACTCTGACTTAGCTAAGTCTCTTTGGTTTACTCCTTCCCTGCAAGGGGACATGGTGGAACAGCTCCAGCCTTCAGGCCCTAGTGGTTGCTTGTTTCAGGTCTTAGTAGGATGGGAGAGGTTAGAGGTCAGCCTAAGGTTGTTTCCCTATCAGTGTAGCTGCCCTCAAATCCTGTTTGTTAGCTCCCCATGGCAGACACTGCTAGAGCCCACTGTGTACCCCAGTCCAGAGGTCACCTACAGCCGCCATGGACAACTGGCCTGCAAGCCCATAGCCTCCTATTTTGAGCACCTGCCCCTTTCTGCATAAGGACACCATCTGGCGACATGAAGGCACAAGGCAGAAGTACAGGGCAGGCCAGAAGTGTCCAGAAGTTAACAACTCTAGAAGTGGTCCTCAGTCCCTAAGAAATGAGACATGGGGTGCTCAGAACTCCGCCCTCCTCCCACCCACTAAGCCAACTGAGATATATCCCACACAGTCCCCGCGAGGACACCTGGGGATGGTTAATGTGCCCTTTTTGGCTTTCCTCCCCTGGTTCCCTTCCTAGTTCTCACTTCCCTCATGGGAGGGCCTCCTAAACAAACCACCTGCACACCTAAATCCTTTTACTTGGGGACCTAAACCACAAGCATTTTAAACGCTTTGAAATCAAACCTTAACATGAGAATTCATTATGTGTAACTTGTTATCTGGCCCTCTCTTAACCAGATGCCTACATGGTTGGTTTACGTGTCTGCATGCTGGAAGGCCATGGTGGATGTTCAGGATTACTGCCCACCTTGCAAGGCACTAAAAGAGGCTGCAATGGGAAGGAATGATCAAGCAAGTTTGAGTATAATGTTGTCACATTTTTATTACATATGCTCATTCTTTGAAAACCATTACTCCATATGTGTGACAAATGATATATTCTAGTAGCCAGGATTTTGTATTATGTTGCTGTCCATTCCCTAACCCTACTGGGAAAAAAGGTGTCGACTGCACTTCCAACACTCCCAGTGCTGAAGTCGCCTTCCCTTCACCACACCTGTGTGCAGGGAGTTTCCTTCAATGGGGCTAAAGATGAAATGTCAAAGAGAGGACAGAAGTAACCGTTTCCCTTTCCACTGAAGGAGATGCACCAGCCATGCCCCCCATGTACTCCTGGCCTGTGTACCTTTACCATTTTGTAGGCTGCAAGCTATGAGAAGGCAAAAGTAATCAGCACCAATTGATTTTATATCCACTACAGTCAACATCTATTACCCTGTCAGCACATGTCTGGTTAATAATCATCAACTGTACAGCAAACTGACACAGGAGCAGAAAATCAAACACCACATGTTCTCACTCATAGGCGGGTGTTGAACAATGAGAACACATGGACACAGGGAGGGGAGCACTACACACTAGGGCCTGTTGGAGGGAAATAGGGGAGGAACAGCGGGGGGTGGGAAGTTGGGTGGGGGGATGGCATGGGGAGAAATGCCAGATACAGGTGAGGGGGAGGAAGGCAGCAAATCACGCTGCCACGTGTGTACCTATGCAACAATCTTGCATGTTCTTCACATGTACCCCAAAACCTAAAATGCAATAAAAAAAATAATCATCATCATCATGAACTGTAACAGAGTTTAAGGAGGCACTTAAGCAATTTCAGTGTTGGTATTCCAATGCATAATTGGTAACAGAAAACTGTTCATGAACATTTTAAACTAACATTGTTCTTTAAATGATTCAAAATGTTTCTTCAGTTTACTAGTCTTAAGAAAAAGGGAACACTTTTTTCCTCTCCCACTTGGTCTATAACTTGTATAAATGCCAAGAAAGCAGATTTGGAACAGTGAAGAATTACTGTCCAAAATAATAATAAAACAAGAGAGGAAGACATGGAACCTAGAAGAGCAGCAGACATGACCTAGGACAGAGGCGGAGGCCAAGTTCGGGCAAGACGTGGGCTCAGCAGCTATAGAAGAGCAAGTGGCCCACATGGGAGCTAGTGAGGCTTCCAGAGAGTGGGCTCCACAGACGGGCACTGGAGTGAAGGCCTGGGAATAGGAGGAGTAAATAAAGTACTTTCCACCAGGCTTCAGGGAGAAAAGAAAGAGAAGAACACACTGCCAGAAAAGCAGAAGGTTGAACAACAGCAACAAAGACTATAGGATACAAGGCGGCTTTGTGTTGCCTAACAGTTACAGAGTCCAGACAATAAATAATACTTATTGAATCAATTTAAAATAATGACATAACAGTGATGGAGAGAGGGAATGTAGTAGGGAGTAAAGAGTGCTGAATCCTCATCTATATAGAAGCATGAAAAAAAAATGTCAAATTTTAATAAATCAAGAAATAGCAAACATTCATTATTTAGGGATAGAGAAAAAATACATAAATTGCTTAAAATATGTTCAAGGTGGTTGCTTGTGGATACAAGGACAAGGATTGAGGGTGGAGAACAGGCAGAGAGTGTTATTTTTCACTGTATGCTTTCAGGTATTATGTGATGTTGAATTATGTTCATAATACTTTAATAAACAAAATTGACTTGAGAAAAAAAGCACACATAGCGGATATAGTTAACAACAGATCCAGTACTACAGAAAACAAAACTAATATTTCAGAAAAATCAGTTCATGTCATTTTTCTGATACCCAGAGGAAAAGATGAAAAGCAGAAAGCAAAAACTTGGAAATTCAACAGAGGAAATCCAGTTCTCTGTAGGGCAGGACCTGTAAAAGGACAGAGCAGAGCAGATGCAGAAAAGACAATCAGCAAAGATATGACACAAGGGCTACAATCCTTCATCCCAAGGGCTAACAAAAGGCTCAGTACTTAAGGGATGGATTGACCCTCGGGGAAAGTTAAGAAAGGAGACCCACACCAAGGGCGTTCGCCCTCCCTTCCACACCACTAAAGGCCAGTGGACAGTCAGGATGGTGAGACACTGACGAACTATGTATTGGGCGAATAAAAGACTGCGTGACAAGGAGAGGAGTGGACATAGAAGGAAGGAGCTCAGTCAACCAAACACCAGGACAGGACAATGTCCACAGAGTCTGAGAGTAAAAGATGGTGACCCGAATATTCTATGTCAACCAAGGCGTTCCAAACCATGAAAATATTCAGAAAGTATAACATCATTCCCATCCTTAAAAAATAAATGAATAAATGACTCACAAAAGAACTCCAGCCTCTTGAGAATAATAAAGGAAATTATGTTAAATAATGTAACCAGTAAAATGAGTTATACAATTGACAAAACTAATTCTTGAATGAGAAAATATACAATGCAAACAAGAAGGTAATCAAGCTTATCTGGATCTAAACCCCAACTCACAATCAATTTAAAAATTGTGAATAAATGCAAATACCTAATGAGCTTATAGAAAAGAAGAGCCCAACTTCATTAGCAATTAAGTTGATACAAATACAAACAATAAGATATAATTTATGATTCATGAAATTGATAAGGATTAAACAATTATAGTACTCAGCCTTTTGCAAGTGTTTGAAGGAAGGAACATTTTATGTTGGTAATAAGGTGTATAAATTTGGACCTTGGGAATGCAATTTGGCAATGCATATTTTAAAACACTAAGTATATGCTTGTTCTGACCCAGCCCTCACACCCCTTGGGATTTTTCTTGTGGAAAATAACTGGCCATTAAGTGCAAAGATACATGCAAAAGGATTTTCGCTGCACTGGTTTTTACAATAGTAAAACTGTGGAACAACTTAAATGTCCATCAATAGAGAGTTCTTTAAAGTATGACATATTCTGTACAGATTGATTTACCATTTGAGGTGTTGATATGGAAAATAAATGGCTGCAGTAATCAAAAACCACAATTCCCATTTCTTCATCATTAAAAACCATATATTTGGGGGAACAGTACAACAGTCAGCTCTGAGGGACTGTTTGGTGGTGGAGCAGGTAGAAATGGGAGAGCACACACAGGCCACGCCTGGAAGAAAAGACACAGCCCAAAGGACAGACTGAAGGAGGGGCTTGAGCACGAAGGCCAGGCCACCTGCCTAGGGACACACATGTACACTAGAAGCCACTCAAAAAGAAAAGGAAGAAGGGGGCTGATGAGCATAAGGGGCAGGACAGCGATCATCCCCAGGCAGGGGCGGTAGGGGTGGGCTATGCATGGAGGAGGAAGGAAGGCCCTGGGTGTGGAAGTCGCGCTGCTTCTTACGGTGGGAGGCGGCACCTAGGTTGTTCGCGTTGTAGTTATGCTTTTGACACGTGTCTATTACAGATACTCTTTTTCAGCTATCAAATATTACATATTAAATGTTTTAAAGCACAGAAGTGGTAACACTTCATTTTTAGTCATGGCTTTGCCCAAAGGGCTCCAATATTTGACTTGCCTCCCCATAGAATATCTGAAGAGAAAAAAAAAAATTATTGATCACAAACATACAATTCTCCAGTATGCAGCCTGTCCGAGAAAATGAAGTGCTCTTCAGAAGTCTGATTATGACACTTCTTCACATTTAACTGAAACCTCAGCTCTAAATATCCCAAGGCCATGGTTGAGCCTGTTCAGTTTCAGATCTACCACTAGCCTACAAAGAAAAGAAATCAAACATGTATTATCATTGCCACTTACTTCTAAAAAGAAATGTTAGCAAACCATGACAAAACTCTTGTGAACTCTATTTCTGCAGAAGAAAAAATGTATCTATAAAAGCCTTGGCCATGAGGCAGAAGGATCACTTGAGCCCAGGAGTTCAAGACTCCTGGGCAACATTGCAAAACTTCATCTTCACAAGAAATACAAAAATTCACCAGACGTGGTGGCATATGCCTACAGTCCCAGCCACTTGGGAGGCTGAGGCAAGAGGATGGTTTGAGTCCAGGAGGTCAAGGCTGCAGTAAGCAGTGACTGTACCACTGCACTCTAGCCTGGGCAATAGAGTGAGACCCTGTCTTAATCAATCGAGCAAGCAAGTAAGCATCAGTCATAGTTTTGGTACAAAGAAAAGCTGCTGTACCCAGCTCCCAGGCCCCTTTGTCATTAGCCTCAATTCAGTTTCAGGATGCTGTCAGGAATTGTCACTCCTGGGACGATGTTTGCTAACAATGAAATTGGAGAATGGATGCAATGCTCACAGCCATCTTACTATTTTGATTCTCCTGCCTCAAAAATATACCTGTCACCAGATAGACCCAGGGGACCTGGGCAGGGGCTTTTCCTGCCACATGAGCACTGCTCTGTGCTCTGAGAAAACCCTGCCACCAATCTCAACAGGTGCTGTTGTGAGTTTCCTATGCAAATCAGGCCTCAAAAAGATCTGACAACCTTAGGATCAGATCCCTTTGGTTATTCCACTTTTCCTACTTACAGATTCCCACATCCAGACACCAAAATAGGACTGAGGAGCAACAACCTGTTTAGAAGTGAGGCTGGTCCCAGGAGCAGCATTGGCAGATCTCCAGGGAGCTGCCAGAATGCAGATTCCCAGGCCCCGCTCAGACCTGCAGAACCACAATCTGCATTCTGACAGATCCCCACGGGACTCCTGTGCACTTTGAACTTTAGGAAGTGCTGGGCTAGGGGGCTTATCTTAAACTGACGTTTCATAGAGAGCATGGTTTTCAATCAGAATTCTTCGAGTGGCAAGATGGACTGACTCCCATCCCCCAGCCAGGCCTTGCTGCTCCACTGACCAGAAGCCAAATTCAGAGTGATGGCCCCGCCCTCTTCTCCACACTCCAGAGGACCTTTTAGCTACCCATTCCCCAGGCAGGGACCTCCTGCCAGCTGAGGGGACCCCAGTATCCAGCAGGTAGATGAGGCTAGCCAAGGAGGCAGGAAGGCCAGGAGGGGCTGACAGGCTCCAAGTCCATGAAGGGGCCGAATACAAACCCCTCCAGGGTCCTACCCATGCCCCTTCCTTTCCCTCTCCCAAACACTCACAAGTTCCTGTCACAGCTGCCTTTCCTATGGCCCTTTCTCACCTAAGCTCCCTGGAACCCGCTTTCCACAGTGAACAAACCATCTTCTCCATCAGCCTCCCCTGTGCTTCACCCTAGGCCACCTCTCCCACAGGGACACTGCTTCCCCAAAGTCCCCACTGAGGAGCTCCCACTATCGCATGCCCTCCACCTACAACAAGGCCTGCCTCCTCCTGCTTCCCTCCTTCCCTGCTGTCTAGATCATATCCCTCCCCCATCCCAGGAAGCTCCTTTTGGAGTTCATCAGCTGGGGCCACGTCCCCTTCGGCCCCCTTAGCTGTCCTCCACAGATCCCCTTGTCACTAAGTCTCTGGCCCAGCCTTCGCTGTCACCCCGGTGACTCTATTTCTAACCAAGGCCCTATCAGCTCCTTCGGTTCTCAGGCCTGCTCACTCCAGTCCCACTCCTCATCGCCCAGATCCGCTCTCCTCCCGAAAGTTCAAAACTGATATTCCACTCTCTTAGCCATCAGCTCTTATGTTTTTGGTTCTCTGAAACTCTCCATTTCATCCTTGTCTGCTCCTGGCCTCCTCTGGCCAGCCACACTGCCCAAGGGAAACCCTTTTTGACGAATACAGCCAACTGCTGGCCATTTTCAAACACAAAGCCGTCTGCCAGCCCCAGGAAGGGGAGGCAATGGGGTGGGACTCCAGGCCCTCCATACCAGTGTCACGGGCAGGTATTTTCATCTGCTTTACACACTTGGGTTCTGCAGGAGATTTAGGGAAAAAAGTTTCCACACCTAAAGAAGTCTGAAAAACATTCTCAGAGGCTACTGAGCTACTTTCTGATGCTCCTTTCCCCATCTCATCCCCTTCAGATCTGTCCTGCCCTCAGCCCCAGGGTGAGATCATCAGCACCCACTCCAGGGCCTAGAAACCTCACTCCCCAGCAGCATTACACATAGGAATCAACAGGTGGGAAACACACAAATACCCATCCACAGATGGGTGGATGAATGAAGTGTGCTGTATCCACATGACGGAAGATTACATGGAAATAAGAAGGACTGAAGTGCTGACACATGCCACGGCATGGACAAACACCGAAGATGCTCCGCTCTGTGAAAGAAGCTGCACACAAAGGTCACATATGCCCTCCTTTACATGGCATGCCCCAAATTGGGAAATCTACAGCTCAGGGCTGGGGAGGCTTGGGGGAATGGGAGGGTGACAGCAGGTCTTTTTGTGGTGATGGCTGCTCAACTCTGTGAATGAACCACAGGTCACAAACTATGCACTTCACATGTGTGGACTGTGTGGCCTGTGAATATTTCATTAAAACCCATTACAGAATAATGTCTCTCCCTACCCAGATCCCTTCTAGGGCCACCCTCCCCTTCAGGGCTGAGAAGCATCCTCAGCATGTTACAGGAAGTCCTCCCAGATCCAACCTCAAATGGCCTTGCCAGTCTCATTGCCCACTTTCCCTTACCTTGCATTTTACCCTCCAGGAATTCCAAACCCTCCCCAGCCCCATCACATCATCCTGGTTCCTGTCCAGGCCTATGTTCATGCCTGGGCTTCTGGGCTACCTCACACTTGGTCTTCTCTCAGGGCTGGGCTGAGGCCACCCTCCAGATTACCACTACACAACAACTCACCCCCAGGAGCCGTCGGGGAATCCACAGTCTGTCATGTGGCTCCACCATGGGCCCTGCCCAGGCCTCCTGGCACGCCGCCAAGTCCCAGGTCTTACAGCCGCTACCTCACCACAGCACCTGCCAAGGGCCGCACTGTCACTTGCTTGTTCCCTCTGGCCACAGGTCCCAGCACCCAGAAGTCCACCCATCCTCACAGGCTCTCAGCCAGCCAAGGCCAACAGGTGCCTGGAATGCAAAGATGATACTCTTCAAATGTCTCCAGCATTCTACTTCCCTTCTGTGGGAAAGATAAAGTCATCAGCACCTTAGAAAGACAGTGTCCCATCTCCTGTGGCTGAACTGTGAGCAAAAGTACAATGCATGGTATTCATTACCATAACAGGGAAGAGCAGTGTGGTAGATGTCTGTCCCCCAAGAAACGGAGCATGGGGAGGAAGAGGTACTGGGAGTGGGCAGAGGCCAGGGACACTGTCAAACATCCACCAACCCACAGGACAGCCCCTTACAATAAAGAATAGGCCGGGCGCGGTGGCTCAAGCCTGTAATCCCAGCACTTTGGGAGGCCGAGGCGGGTGGATCACGAGGTCGAGAGTTCGAGACCATCCTGGTCGACATGGTGAAACCCCGTCTCTACTAAAAATACAAGAAATTAGCTGGGCATGGTGGCTCGTGCCTGTAATCTCAGCTACTCAGGAGGCTGAGGCAGGAGAATTGCCTGAACCCAGGAGGCGGAGGTTGCGGTGAGCCGAGATCGCGCCATTGCACTCCAGCCTGGGTAACAAGAGCGAAACTCCGTCTCAAAAAAAAAAAAAAAAAAAAAAAAAAGAATAATCTGCCCCAGAATGGCAAGAGTGGCGAGGCTGACAAACTCCATTCTAAAGTGATGTGACTTTTTCCACCAGCCAGACACACACAAAATTCATTTCATTAACTGAATAATGAAATCTTCTGTATTTATTTGAATGTTGTTTCTATATGTTTTGACTTTTTTTTTTTTTTGTCTTTTTTCCCTCTCGTATGGTACTGACTTTCTATGTGTTTTAGGTCCAGAAAAATAAGACAGCATTTTCAGATTTTGAGAGAAACTGATAGATAAATTTGGGGCATGCTCCAAATCAGCAGCCTGCCATTTGCCTGACACTTGTACACTGAAGACAGTCCATTCCTTAAAACCATGTTTTGCAGCCCCAGCAAGTCCACCTACCTGCTATGATGACTCTTACTTCACTCAGCAGAGAAACTGAGTGTGCCCATGATGAACAAGCACAGTCCCCAATAATACAGCTGGATAGTTCACACTCTAGTCATAAAATTGATGCAAATGGTGAATGAGTCAATAAAAAATACATTCCATCTAAGCCAAATGAACCCAACATAAGACTGTTAATCTCCATCAACCAGGCATCAACTCAAGAAAAGCTATCAAATGTGATGTAAAACTTAATAAATGTGAACATAAAATCTTTCCCCTCCCGCTTCCACAATCATCTTAGTCTCCTTTACTTAAAGTGCAGATGTCCAATTCTGTATATCACGCTCCACTCGGCCCTTGCTGTGCCATCTCTGCCTTTTCAACACTGGCTTCTAGCCAAGTGCTCTGGGCATGTTAGGATTCTGCACAATGCAGAGTGCCAGGTACCACCAGATGGCAGGGCCCAACTTCCAGGAACCCCATGCCCACAGACTATGGTGCCAATTATATCTATTGGAGCTGTGAGAACACACAGCCGTGCCAAAGGAAAGAGCCTAGGGACAGGACGGCAGGGGATGAGGCCTGAATTTAGACAGCATGTGCACTCAAAGGGCCAGAAAATCCAATTGGTCTGAGGAGTCTGGCCCACCCTCCATAGGGGGCTAGCACAGGCTGATTGGCATCCAGAGCCTGGCTAACCCATGTGGGTCACAGGAAAACACTGCCAAGGTCCTCAAGGAGCCTCAGGGTTGCCCTGACTTAATTCCAGGGAGTGGCCTGAAGAGACTGGTGCCTCTCATCTCCCACACTGCACAGACCCAGGTGTGACCTGGCCACCTGTTCTCTTCCAGGACAGAGCCCAGGGCTGAGGCTGAAGGAGGAATGCCATTGACTACCCAGCCCCCACAGCTTCCTATCTGTGTCTCCACAACCACTTCAAAACACCTTCACAGTCTGTAAGCATTTCTAAAATAAAACTTAAAATAGGAAACAAGCCTGGCTTTGAAAGTGGGAGGAAAAAAAAACTTCCCACAAGAAAACGATCAGCCCCAGACGGATTTATGGACACAGTCTACCAACATTCAAAGAACAGATCGTGCTAATCACATGTGTTCTTCCAAAGCAAAAGAAAAAAGAGTTCCTCCCAACTCATTAATTTTATGAGGATAATATTAATTCAATTACAAAACTAGATAGTAGTAGAACAAAAAATGAAAGTGATAAACTAAGCACACTTCTACACAGATACAAAAAACTCCTAAACAAAGTATTCGCAAACCAAAATCTGGCAAAATGGTGATATACTATGACCAAATCTGATTTTGCCAAGAAATGCAAAGACAGTTCAGCATTAGAAAATTAATCTACTTCACTACATTAACAGGTGAAGAGGGAGGAGGACCATGTGGCTACCTGAACAAATGAGCATCACTCAATATCCATACATGCTAAATGCCCTCAAGAAACCAGAAACAGAAAAAAAAACTTGATCAAACCTGGTAAAAAAGGATTTACTGAAACAAAATAAGTTTATAGCCATCACCATGTGGATGGTGAGACAATAGAAGCATTGTCTCTAAAATTAGGACAGTCTGCTCATGCCACTTCTGTTAGCATTATACTAAAGTACTTGACAGTGCAGTGAGACAAGAAAAGGAAATAAAAGGCATAGGGTTGTCATGCCAGAAGCAAAGCTGTCATTATTCTCAAATGGCATGACTATCTACACGGAAAGTCCAAAGGAATCTGCAGGTCACAGATTATAAAATACTAGTGTGTTTAATAAGGTTGCTGGATATAATATCTGAATTAATGTGCCTTTAGAAATAAAATCTGGCCCAGGAAATCATAATTGAATCATACTTTACATGTCAAAAAACTTTTTTTTTTGAGACAGGATCTCACTCAGTCACCCAGGCTGGAGTGCAGTGGCTTGATCTCAGTTCACTGCAGCTTTGACCTCCCAGGCTCAGGTGATCCTCAGTGTCTCGAGTAGTTGAGACTATAGGTGCACATTGCCACACCCAGCTAATTTTTATATTTTTCTGTAGAGGGATTTTGCCATGTGGCCCAAGCTGGTCTCAAATACTCCTAGGCTCAAGCAATCCACATGCTTCAGCCTCCCATAGTGCTAGGATTATAGGTGTGAACCAAGGTGCTTGGCCAAAAAACTTTTAAAGTAACCTACTGGGAATAGAAATAAGAATCTGCTGATTAAAACATGACAAATGCAACAGAGGTGCATTTGAAGAAAAAAAGAATAAAGCAGAATAAGTTAGTCAAATATTTCCTGAAAATCTTACAAAAGTAATTCAGGGGGCAAAGGCTAAGTTTATCTTCTCTAAGGAAGGAGGCCTACTTTCGAAGATTTTCTGCAGGTAGATGCAAATGAGGTTACCTAGTTAATATTAAGTATATTTGATGTCTGATCTGCATTTATGTTGTTATTAAATGTTCTTAACAGTCAATAGTAGAAAACCAGTCATTTTCCTCCCAACTAAGCGATACGCTTTTTCAAAGTCACAGTGGAGTCTTGAAAATGAAAAGGATTACAGGTATAGCCTGAGTGTGGCATATACTCCACTAGACCTAGCACTTTACAAGCCAGTCACAGTCTTCATGCAAATCCCAGAAGAAACTCTGACGTTACTTACTTACACATAAGAAACACATCCAAACACTCGTTTTATATCAGTGAGGCTCATATCCAAACTCTGAAGAAAATCATCCGTTGTTCTACAAGGAATCTTAAAAACTGCACCCCTTACTGCCTCAGGCTTTTAACTGAATAAATGTGGCTCTATTTTGATAAATGTTGATAACTATATCAGACTCAAGAACCAGATTTCTAGAATGTCAACAGATTTCAATTGCATAAAATGCCCCATTCTGACAAAATAAATTATTATGACAAAACAACTAAAAATGCCTTGCCACAGAATTACATAAAAGTAAGCGTCTTAATTCACAGCAACTACCAGAGAATGGACTGCTGTCACCAAGGGAGGTGGGAGGGGCACGCTCAGTGGGGAAGTGGCAGCTGTCCCTGTTGTGCCACGCGTGGCAGCAGTACCACTCGGAGGCTTGACTCACCCCTTGCAGTCTCCAGGAACTCTTCATCTGGGGAAAGAGCTGAATCCACAGACTATGCCCTGGTAACCACAAATAATGCCTGTTTCCACAACTTCAGTCCTTAAAATTACTAACTTTGTCATAATGTGATATTCTACTATTCTCATTTCATGTAAAGGTTCCAGCCATTCCAGCCACTCCAACTGATGAGAGATATGGCTAATTCCCCAGATGCCATATTTTAAGGAATCACCAACAAAAACTGGCCTAGGCCAGGCCCTTAAATCTGCACTAATAAGAGGAACTATGCCGAATATGCTCTTAGAAAATAGGTTAGGGTAGGCGGAAATGCGGAGAAATACATGAATAATCTATATATCTATATACACACACACATAAACATACATATATATAGAAATATACACAAAACATAGACAACCCCAAACTTAAGAGATTTTTCAACTTTAAGATGGTGCGAAAGTGATAAGCATTCAGTCCACTCCTTGACTTAGGAAGACATTATATCCTGATAAACCCATTGCCAGTTGAAAACATAGTAAGTCAAAAATACAGTTTCGACTTCTGATACTTAAATTAATGATGGCTTTATTGAAACAAAACCTCATCCTAAGTCTAGGAGCATCTATACAAAACAGGGAGACCGTGCTCCCCCAAGGAAGGACAAACGCTTGCAGCAATCTACTCGGGGCAGAGGATGTGGCAAGTTAGGCTTTTGGTCCAGCCTCCAGCCAAGGCAGAGAACAGAGCTACAACTCTCCCATCCTGCCTAACTCTGGATCTTATGTGGGCCAAAGGGGATATAAAATAAGTTCTCCTTAACTTAAAGAGACCTAATTATGAGCTGGTATCTTTATCTTGAACTACAAGCCAATCTCTTTTTGCGAATGTTATGAACCTAGAGGGGGGTGTGTGTGTGCATGTATAGGTATATATAACATTATCCTAAATAGAACCATACAAAACTGAAGTATTTGTAATAAAAATGGTCAAAAAGCAGCAAATTCATATAGTTCAACCTAATATAATATACATACAGCATTGCACGGCACACATTATCAATATTATATCTTGGCAATAATATAAATGTATTACACAGATGACTGTTGCCCTAAAGGCAGCTCTTTGCTCCATAGTTCTAACTTTTCAAAACATAAATATGTCTCCCTCTTATTATCCTGTATATCCTCCCTCTGGAATCCCAGGCTCTACCATCCTACACGGCCCCACCAACTGCCAGCACTTGCTGGGATGGCTGCCTCTGGTTGCCACACTGACCCTTGAGGGTCGCTGCTATCTGGAGGTAATACCACCCTATGGTCACACAGTCCTAGTGCTTTTTTTCAGAAATATGAAAGAATTCTCCAATTAACTTTACTTCACTAATTAATAAACATGGATCTCCAACTTTTTATCTAAAATAAGTATCTTTAATAAAGTAATATTAATGGAACCTTCAGAGCTCATTGTTCTTCCTGAATATTTTTAAAGAAATAAGCCCAAGATTAAGGGAATAAACTTGTAAAGACTGGTTAAGAACAACCTAACTCTAATCTTAAACTGACCCTAAAAACATTTGGTTTTCTTTGGCTGTTTCCCAAGAGGCTCCCAAAACTGTTTCCTTTTGATCCCAGACAGAGCCCATCTTTTGGCTACAATTTCCTAAGTCTTTTTACCTTCTAAATCTTTAATCCTGGGCTGTCAAATATCATATTTTTTTTCCAGTTCAAAGGAAAATACCACCTAATTTCTCCATGTCCACTGGCACCCTCTGTAGACTGAGTTTTTAATCAACATGCAATGGCTGGTTAACTAAAAGCTCTTTGTCCAGCTGATTACATTTAGCTTAAACTCTAAGTTTTCTGAGGGGATAGTCCAAAAGATTAAAGTAACAGAACTCTTGCAATCAAAACCCAAAAGAAAACAAACTGGTTTCATTACAGAAGATGAACCACAGTTGACCCTTGAATAACACAGGTTTGAACTGTCAGAGTCCACTATGCATAATTGTTTTTCAATAAATATGCTGGAAAATGTTTTGGAGATAGGAGACAATTTGAAAATTTGCAAACTGTGTAGCCTAGAAACATGGAAAAATTGAGAAAAAGTTAGGTTATGTCATGAATTTACTATGTATAAACTATATATAGATACTAGTCTATTTTTGTCACTTACTGCCATAGCATATACATATATCTATTATAAAAAGTTAGAATTTACCAAAAATTTATACACAGACAGTACATGACACCATTTGCAGTCAAGAGAAATGTAAACACATGTAAAGATGCAGTATTAAATCATAGTACCTGCATCAAACTAACTGTAGTACATATTGTACCACTGTAATCATTTTGTAGCCACTTCCTGTTACTACTGTGGTGAATTCAAATGTTGCAAGTATCCACTTGAAACATCATGTGACATTAATCATCTCCTGTGAGCAGTCGTCTCTCCAGTATAAATTACAGATTGCAGTAAAAAATTATCTCTCTTAATTCTTGTGTATTTTTCACCGCATTTAATGCAATACCTTGAACCCTGAATAATACCATGAGACCCATATCATCCACTAGTGACATTGGAGGTGCTCCCAAGAAGCAGATAAAAGTCATGACATTCCAAGGAAATGCTGAATTGCTTGATTGCTTGATCAAGTACCTCAGATTGAGGTCTGCAGCTGTGGTCCCCCACCATTTCAAGATAAATGAATCCAGCATAAGAACCATTGTGAAAAAAAGAAAAGAAAATTCATGAAGCCATTGCTGCAGCTATACAAGAAAATACAAAAACCTTGCCCTTTTTGCAAAATACAAAATATGCATTAATCAACTATTTATGTTACTAGTAAGGCTTCTCTGGTCAAAAGCAGACTAGCAGTAGGTAAGTTTTTGGGGAGTCAAAAGTTTTACTTGGATTTTCCACTTTGTGGGGAGTTGGCACACCTGACCCCCACATTATTCGAGTCAAGTGTAGTCTTTTACCTAAATTGAAATTTATAACACCATAGGTTGGCCTATCTTACTTTTTTTAAAAGACTGTGACATCTCCCTTCTAAAACCCTTTCAGAATAAATAATAAAGAAAAAAGAAAGCCCTAAATGCCTCAGTCAGTTTAGATTTACTCCTTCTAGGCCGGGCGTGGTGGCTCAAGCCTGTAATCCCAGCACTTTGGGAGGCCGAGGCGGGTGGATCACGAGGTCAAGAGATCGAGACCATCCTGGTCAACATGGTGAAACCCCGTCTCTACTAAAAATACAAAACATTAGCTGGGCATGGTGGCAGGTGCCTGTCATCCTAGCTACTCAGGAGGCTGAGGCAGGAGAATTGCTTGAACCCAGGAGGCGGAGGTTGCGGTGAGCCAAGATCGCGCCATTGCACTCCAGCCTGGGTAACAAGAGCGAAACTCTGTCTCAAAAAAAAAAAAAAAAAAGATTTACTCCTTCTAGGAGTTAGAAAGCAGACCCTGGATAAGTCCATGGGCCTCCCGTGAGACCTAGCAGCTACCTGCAAGGTGGTATGTGTCTCCCAGTGAGAGTCAGACACCAATGAGGAGGGCCGGTATGACACAATGCTGCTGCCCCTATCAGTCAGACCCCACGTGCCACAAACCTGAATCCAGACACACTGTGGAGCTCGAGTTCCTTCCTCAATCTTAAACTAGTATTTCCCCTTTCTGGGAAGCAGGAAAATGTTAAGCCTTTTCTTTTTAAGGACAGAATCCAAATGCTTCTGGGATATCAAAGGGTTCAGATTCTGAACCAATATTTGGAGGAAGTGAGTGAAACGAACCACATGGGTTACATTTGCTGGAAAACACACGTGGTTCTAAAATAGATGAAGAAGATACCATTGAAACATGCTGGTTGTTGACGAATCCAAATGCCTGAAAAGTAGTTTGAAACATCTAGCAAACCAAGAGCACAGCAGGATTGGCCTTTCCTTAGCGCAAACTCTTAACAGTACAGTAAGTGGGTCCAACTTCAAATCACTCAATTTGCGTTTTGAACATGACATAAACTAAGCCCAAACAAGAGTCAGTGCCAACAGCAGACTCCAGATATACCCAGAATATCTGCATGCTGCAGACTCAGCACCAGAATCCTCCCGAGATAAAGCAGTGTGGGACATGAACCTGTTGTTTACCCAGAACATGAAGCCAATGAATGATGACCTGATTTGAAATATTTCCATTTGAGTTCAAAGAATTTGTCACTAGTGGCGCAAGTAAAACCAGCATTGCCAACTGCTGGTTAGTCATTATTTTATAGATTACATCCACAGAAAATCCCAGAGTTTCATTTTAAACAATGGTTTCCATCTTTTACTCTACCAAAATAGAAACATTGCTTGTCTACTTTACTTTGTGACTTGGTTTAATTTAGCCTCCTCCTCTGATGTTTCTCGGTCAATGGCCATTCCACTCTGAATGCACCCGATCTTGTCTGATGCTTCTCTGACTGTGAATGCTATAGCCCTATACACGGCCAGACACGGCTTAGCAACCACAGCAGGAAAGGGAGCCTAGACAGGGAGCCTTTGAAGGGCCACATCTGAAGATGAAGCACATATGCAGAAGAGATCCCCAGCTGCTAGGGTGATTGGGGAGGCTGACTCAGCCAGCAGCGGACCATCAACAACAGGCGCCCCAGTCAAGGAAGTGATCTGAGGGAGGAGGCACCCTTCCACAATGTCCCTGGAGTACAAGTTCAAAGACAGGGCTTGCTGTGTTCTGACCCTGGGGGAATGGGGTTGGGGAGAGGACAGTGTATGACAGGAGTTAGGTCACTACTCAGGACTGAGGGATGACACCACTCAGGGGTGGACCAATGGCAGATGCAGCAAAGGCAGCATTCCAGCTGGCCCAGCCTGGTGTCCAAAGTCAGGGTTGGTCCTCAGACTGTCACTGAGATGCAAGTGGGGACAAGAAGGCCTGCACAGCCTGGGATCTAAGAAAGGCTTGGGCACTGGAACCAGAGACTTCTTACAAGCCCTGGACAATAGACATTTGTTCATATCACCAATGTCATATCACTAAACACAGGGGTTTGGCTGAGGGTAGGAGCACTGGCACCCAGTCTCTCCTTGGGGTACTAAAGATATCATCTATTGAAAGAAATCTAGTTGAAATAGGAAAACTTCTCCAGGACTTGGATGATTCATCAAAACTAATCTTCCTACCTGGTCCTCGTCTAAGAAACATACCAAGAGAAGGGGCCTGAGTGCTCCTAAAGGACAGCCTCATTGTGTTCCACCTAGAGGACGGCTGATGAGCCACTGGCCTTGACCCTAGTTCCGAGCCGCACTGAAGGAGGCAGTGTCCATCAATTCCACCATCCCGGATCTGTGCTTCATCAAAAGCCTACCTGCACAGGGGCCGCGGAAATGAACAAAGGGAAAACCACTTATCCTGACTACTCTACTCTACCTGTGAAGAGTAGAGTCAATGAAAAGTTCTAAAACTAGCTCCAAGGAGAAAGGAACTTGAGGTAAAAGAGAATTATCCCCATAACAAGAAATCGTCGGCACAGAACGTGGGGATTTATGTTAATAAAAACAGCTTGAACACAACTCTCACAGCCACGCATGAGAACATGAAGCCTGATGAAACAGTACTCCAGATCAGAGGAAATAAACAAACATACAAGTGGCTTGAAATGGGAAAACCGAAAAGGTTATTTGGTCCAAAAATATATACCTAGTACAGCCTTCTTGTTTCACAGGTTAGAAAACCAGGTCCTAAGAGGTTAAATGACTGGGCAAAATAATTTAATCTGTTTTTACCTAATAGACCCCCCTCTCTCATCCTGCCTTTCCTTTGACCCTAACGATGATGGGGAAGGGCGGGCAGGCCTCACAGTCACCCCCATCTGAAAGATGGTGAGCCAAAGCTTGCAGAGCTCCGGGTCTTCCAGGTCACGTCACCAGGGGACGGTGGAGTGCTGGCTGGAGGTCAGGGCTCCTCAGGTTAGATCAGGCTCTGGTTGAGAACCCAGACCATGCTGGGCTCTGGGCAGCTCACCTGCATTAAGGCAATGGAACATCTAAGAAGGACCTGCTCTATCCACAACCATGTCATGTCACAACAGGAGAGCAAAGCAAGGGTATAACCTGCCCTTGAGGAGAGAATATCACGTGCTACCAAAGACACAGAATGGTGTTCGGTGCAGCCTTCAAGAATGGGGATAACTATATGAGCAGAGAAAAACCTTAGTCTAGAGAAAGTACATGAAAGAAGAACCAAGGTAAGTAAAAGAATGTCCAGGGAGAACCAATGCAGAAAAAAAACAGCCTAAGGGTTGATGAAGGAGGAACAGAGGGTATGGTCAGAAGATGAAGATGGGAATGTGAACCCAGGCTGAGAATCTCCCAAATCCTTTTCTCTGCACCAGGAACCTGCTCCAGTCTCTGGACCAGAAACACCGAGCAGTTCAACCAACATAGACACCCACAGCCACTACCATCCTGTCAGGTCCCTTCCAGGGGGGAATATTTCTAAAGGAAGCAGGATACACTGCTGGGCCAGCTCATCCAATCAAGCTGGAGAGTCAAGTACTCAAGCATGCATAGAAACCCTGGGAAGATTTTTAACAAAAGGACATTTCTGAAGGAGCAAAAAGGTTTGGGGAAGAAAACAGCAATCTAAAAATAAAGCCTTTTAAAGTCATTAGGTGCACACCTATAAAGTCAGACACTACATGAAACAGCTCCTGAAATGCCAAGAGGACACGCACTAGAAGGAAAGAACAGTTGGCAAAGGAGCACAAAAAAGGCATCTTTCAAAGAGTGACCTCTGCAAAAGATTCCCCGAGGGCCAGTCTCGGCAGGAGGCCATGGGAGGGGCGGCAGAGGTTGTGGGGAGCCCCGGGAACAGCTCTCTAGCAGCCCCTTCAGGCTAAGGCCAAAGAAACAAAAGGAAGGTTGGGGAAGTGGAAACCCAGGGCAAGGCAGGGAAAGAGAACAGGCGAAAATGGAAATCCCATAACAGAGAGATCTGGTGACAGTCAAACCGCAAGAGCCTTGCCAGGTGCCTCGGCTAAAACTGGTACCTTATTTGGCACGGTGAGGAGGGGAGTCTGTACACAAAAGGATTTGGTGGGCTGAAGGAAGAAAAGAATCCACTGTCCACACAGCTACTGGTAAAACGCGTTCCGTGTGAACTATGTTAAGGTCATGACCGTTTCATGCTTAGAGCAAGCCACGGTAGAGGAGTATCTGGTAAGCTGTGTGCATCTGGGGGTTTTATTTCCAATGGGGACCTTTGCAGACACAGTGAGCCCACTGCTACTTTATTAAAAAGCCCGTGGGAGGGAATGACCTTAATTTATGGTATGTGTCTCCGTTGTTAAGGGTTCATTTTCACATGGGATCTCAGGTCAAGCTCCTTGCTGACTGATTTACCAATCTTAAGGTAAATGAATGACCAGCTAAAACACAAGTGAAATAGAGACCGCTGAGAGGGCAAGGGCAGTCTTGCTGACATCTGTTCATGGGATCAGAGTCACTACTTCATCCTTGCTTCCCCCTCAGCCCCCCACAACACACACGGACAAAGTACTTATGAAAATGACATCCTATGTGTCCTCTGGTCAAAAAGGCAAGAATTTCAAAACACAATTGCTAATCTTTATGAGCTTATTCCTGTGCGTATGCCTGTGGAGAGCACATAAAAAATACAAACAAGAACCCCTGGCTCAAGGGGTTTGGAAAGCCAAGACTTAATCACCGTAAAACAAAATATAACACTGGTAACGGTATGCCACTGAACCCTGGCATCTCTAAGTACTCTAAAGAGAAACACATGCACAATGGAGTTGATGAATAAAGAGTTGTGGAAGAAGTTTGATTTTTTTTGTTTTTTTGGAGACGGAGTCTCACTCTGTCGCCCAGGCTGGAGTGCAGTGGTGCCATCTTGGCTCACTGTGATCACTTCTGCTTCCCAGGTTCAAGCAATTCTCCTGCCTCAGCCTTCCAAATTGCTGAGATTACAGGCGCACGTGCTCCCCGCCCCCATCTCCCAGCTAATATTTATATTTTTAGTAGAGACGAGGTTTCGCCATGTTGGCCAGGCTGGCCTCCAACTCCTGACCTCAAGTGATCTGCCCTCTCCGGCCTCCCAAAGTGCTGGGACTACAGGCATGAGCTACCACGCCTGGTCTGGCTGTTTCTTAAAGAAGGTTTCTACCTCAACAAGCACAATGAAGAAGGAAGGGCTTCGAGGCAATCCAGATACTGCCCTCGACCTAGAAAAAGGACTATGAGCAAGAACAGTTCACAAGAAAAAAAAGTTACACCAGATCACAATGTTTTAAAAACACCGTCCTGACACTTCTGCTTCTGTCCAAGATGGATCAACGGAACCAAAGTTATCCTCGCACCGTCACACTGAAGTTTTATAAAAAAGACAAGCCTAAGAAACAACAGTTGTTAAGACACAGGACCTCAGGTGACAAAGGCCAGGAAATGACAAGCCAGGTAAGCCCCATAGTAGCTCCCCATCTGATAGCCTAGGGAAAGTTCACAGGTCACAGTATGAGAGGGAAACCAAGGCAGAGGCTGGAGGACTTCCTGGGTAAAGGAGGAGGAGTTGAGAATCCCGGAGACCACTCAGCTAAAGCATTCAGAACATAGTATTGAAGAGGAGAGAGCTGCACAGAGGGAGAACCGTGGAGCTGTGCAGAAGGCCCCTGGAGCATTCAGCTGAGTACTGAGTAGGTAAAGAAACTACACAAGACCGGGAAAAGATAAGTGCTTACAACACCTAAGCTCACACACGGCTGTGAATAGCACCTGCTCCCACCATTCCACGGAGCTCAGGAAGGACTCGCTGCGGCAGTGGGAAGCATTAGTCCTACTGAGCACTGCTCCAGACTCGCCTAATAAATCACAAGATCCAGACCCAAAGTAACCAAAGTGATTTCAAGTAACTTAACGAAAAACTCAAGAATCATTATAGGAATACAAGAGTATTCATCAAGGCAAAACTTCTCAACCTTCAAATGATCAAAAAAGAGAACACAGAGTAAATGGGCCCATGACTCAACACACAGAGCCCCTTCTTGGCTCTACACAGGAGGCATGTGGCTCTGGTGGCACTATCATCCAGGCCCGGAGGCATGTCACTGTCCAATCACATTGGTTACACTGGCCACTGTCAGTCACCTACAGTTAAGGGCTGTTGACTGAGAAGCAGTACAGTGAATCTTTCCTAAGAGTATTCTAAGCTACAGCAAGTCTTAATTAAACAGTTACTTCTAACGCTGATATAATTTAAAATAATTAAGATGTTGACTTTTACATTTTGTAAAACTTATTATCTTATTAGACACAATTCTGTTTCACGTGATAGAATTTTATTAGAAACACCAAACTTATGAATAATAAACTGACTGATTAAAGATTTGAATGAGATTAATATCTGAGATAATTTTAAACAACTGGCATATTTCACATGTGAATTAACAAAAACGTAGTCACACCTTCAAGCACTGTCCATAAAAAAAATTATCAGAATATGTTTGAAAGATCTGGAAAATATATGTCATTTTTTATTTTCTCAAAAACCCCATTTTTAATGAAATGATCTTGGTATAGATTTATTTCATAAAACTGAATTTACATAGTTTTAATAGAATATTTTATCAGGATAAGACATGATACCTAACCACTCAGTTCTATCAAAATTTTTGGTTTCAGGATGAATAACCTAAATTGATCTTCATAACTAGGGAGATCACATGTTCTGGTTTGCCCAGGACAATCAAAGTTTATACCTATTGTCCCCTTCATTCATGTTTAGGCCTCCTCTGAACCCACTGCCATCTGCTGGTTCCATTAGCAAGTTAAATCAATCTCTGGTATCTGCTCACTATATAGCTGCATGAGAACTGAGTTTACCTTTTTAAAAATTACAATTTGGCCATTAATAGAAAAATAGTTTTTTCTTCCTGACCTCTCTCCCTCTAGGTAGGAAAAGATGCATTTAATTTACCCTAATGATAGCATAAAATCACCCATTAAAACAAAGCGAAGCCATTAGGAATCATTTTTTTAAAGATTTTCATAGGTTGCTGGGGAACAGATGGTGTTTGGTTACATGAGTAAGACCTTCAGCGATTTGTGAGATTTTGGTGCACCCATCACCCAAGCAGTATACACTGCACCCACTTTGTGGTCTTTTATCCCTTATCCCCTTCCCACCCTTTCCCCCGAGTCCCCCAAGTCCATTGTGTCATTCTTAGGCCTCTGCATCCTCATAGCTTAGCTCCCAATAATGAAGCAGAACATACGATGTTTGACGTTCCATTCCTGAGTTACTTCACTTAGAATAATAATTTCCAGTCTCATCCAAGTCACTGCAAATGCCATTAATTCACTGCTTTTTATGACCGAGTAGTATTCCGGCATTTGGTCTGGTTCCACATTTTTGCAATTGTGAATTGTGCTGCTATAAACGTGTGTGCAAGTATCTTTTTCATATAATGACTTCTTTTCCTCAGGGTAGATACCCAGTAATGGGATTGCTGAATCAAATGGCAGTTCTACTTTTAGTCCTTCAAGAAATTTCCACGCTGTTTTCCATAGTGCTTGTACTACTTTACATTCCCACCAGCGGTATAGAAATGCTCCCTTTTCACCATATCCACGTGAACATCTACTATTTTTTAATTTTTTTATTATGGCCATTCTTGCAGGAGTAAGGTGGCATCCCATTGTGGTTTTGATTTGCATTTCCTATACATTTGTTGGCCATTTGTATATCTTATTTTGAGAATTATCCATTCATCTCCTTAGCCCACTTTTTGATGGTATTGTTTGGTTTTTTTCTTGCTGATTTGTTTGAGTTCATGGTATATTCTGGATATTAGTCCTTTGTCAGATGTACAGATCGTGAAGACTTTCTCCCACTCTGTGGGTTGTCTGTTTACACTTGCTGACTGTTACTTTTACCATTGAAAAGCTCTTTAGTTCAATTAAGTCCCAGCTATTTACCTTTGTTTTTATTGCATTTGCTTTTGGGTTCTTGGCCATGAAATCCTTGCGTAAGCCAAGATTTAGAGGAGTTTTTCCAATGTTATCTTCTAGAATTTATATAGTTTCAGTCTTAGATTTAAGTCCTTTATCCATCCTGAGTTGATTTTTGTATAAGGTGAGAAATAAGGATCCAGTTTCATTCTCCTACATGTGGCTTGCCAATTATCCCAGAACCATTTGTTGAAAAAGGTGTAATTTCTCCACTTTATGTTTTTGTTTGTTTTGTTGAAGATCAGTGGCTATACGTATTTGGGTTTATTTCTGGATTCTCTATTCTGTTCCATTGGTCTATGTGCCTATTTTCATACGAGTGCCATGCTGTTTAGGTGACTATGGCCTTACACTATACTTTGAAATCAGGTAATGTGATGCCTCCAGATGTGTTCTTTTTGCTTAGTCTTGCTTTGGGTATGCAGGCTCTTTTTGGTTCCATGTGAATTTTAGATTTTTTTTTTCTAACTCTGTGAAGAATGATGGTGGTATTGTGGTATTTTGATGGGAATTGCACTGAATTTGCAGTTAGCTTTTGACAGTATTGTAATTTTCACAATATTGATTCCACCCATCCATGAGCATGAGATGTGTTCCCATTTGTTTGTGTTGTCTATGATTTCCTTCAGCATTGTTTTGCAGTTTTCCTTGTAGAGGTCTTCCATCTCCTTGGTTAGGTATATTCCTAAGTTTTTTGTTTGTTTGTTTTGTTGTTTGCAGCTATTGTAAAAGAGCCTGAGTTCTGGATTTGATTCTCTGCTTGGTCACTGTTGGTGTACAGAAGAGCTACTGATTTGTGTACATTTATTTTATATCTGGAAACTTTGCTGAATTCTTTTATCAGTTCTAGGATCTTTCTGGAGGAATCTTTAGAATTTTCTAGGTAAACAATCATATCATCAGCAAACAGCCATGGTTTAACTTCCTCTTTACCGATGTGGATGCCCTTTATTTCTCTTGTCTGATTGCTCTGGCTAGGACTTCTAGTACTACGCTGAAGAGAACCAGTGAGAGTGGGCATCCGTGACTTGTTCCAGTTCTCAGAGGGAATGCTTTCAACCTTCCCCATTCAGTATTATGTTGGCTGTGGGTTTGTCATAGATGGCTTTTAAGAATCACTTTTTAAATGAACAAATAATATCACTTGAGGAAAAATCCTGAAGTACATTCCACTTTGCTTTAAATGAGTAACCGATAAGCCAGTCATCAGTAAAATCTCCTCCCTATCTAGAAAAACCATTTTTGTTTAAACAAAGTGTTTGTTTCAACAATAAATGCATTTTCTTGCTCTCTTGAGATCAAAACACTTTACTACATCAATTAATTCTCATATGGTTTTCCAATAATACATTCTAATATATGAAGAAAGAAAGGTAGAGAAGAAAAGTTCACAGTTTACAAGTAAGATTTGAGTCATTTTCCTCTTGAGGTCCTGAGCAACTCACATGTATCTCTATTTGTATAATCTATATGCAAACAAACACACATACTCTCAGCACTTCCTTACTTTTATTATAATTTTCTTGTCAAGACTCCCTAGAGAAAATAACCTTTTATTGAAGCCTAGAGGCCAGCAAATAGGGCTTTGTGTCAAGAAATACTTTCTTCACTGCCCTTGATAAGTTTTTAAAGCCCACAGGCCTTAGACCAACACGATCCAATAGAAATACAACACAAGCCACAAATAAGAGCCCCTTAGAGAATTTTAAATTTTCTGTTAGATATATTAAGAAAGTAAAAAGACGGCCAGATATGATGGCTCATGCCTGCAATTCCAGCACTTTGGGAGGCCAAGGCAGGTGGATCACTTGAGGTCAAGAATTTGAGACCAGCCTGGCTAACATGGTGAAACCCCGCTTCTACTCAAAATACAAAAATTAGTCAGGTATGGTGGTGCATGCCTGTAATCCCAGCTACTCGGCAGGCTGAGGCACGAGAATCACTTGAACTGGGGAGATGGAGGTTGCAGTGAGCTGAGATCGTGCCATTGTACTCCAGCCTGGGTGACAGAGTGAGACTTTGTCCAAAAAAAAAAAAGAAAAGTGTATACACACACACACACACACACACACACACACACACACATTAATAATTAGCTATTTTACCTTCTTTTATACCACATCTTTGATCCAGTGTGTACTGTATACCCACAGAACACAGAACATCTCAGTTGGGACCAGGCACATTTCAAGAGGCAGGGAAATGACCCTGTCTCCCCAAGCTCCTGATCACCCCCTACTGCATGGGCCCAAAGCCCCAACCACTCATGGAGAGTCGGTCACACTGACTGGTTCTGGAAAGGTGCCCCTCACACCGCACTCTCACCAGACACACTCACAAGGAGACCTTGGTCCCGGGAAGCCTGTAGGCCTGTAAGAGAGATACCAGGGTACAGGTCCCCTCTTCTCTTCAGCTGATCTGAGGAGGAAAGGAGGCAGCATAAGGACGTGTGTGTGTGTGTGTGTGTGTGTCATACACTGTAAGAGTTTCTGTGGTAAAGCTCTCTTGTCTGGAGAGAAAAGAACCCAGCCCTAAGACCCACCCTCAATAGGAGACAATGAGCCTATAACACATTATGCCTGAGGAGTCTTTCTTGTGAACAGCCAGCCATCAGTTCACCTTGAAAAGAGCCATTCACCCTTCCAAGTGATCAGCGCTCGCTCCCTTTTGAGTCCTGGTCCTGCTGTACTGCACAGCACCTTATGGCCAGAGAAGCTGGCACCTTTCCAAGACACACACACAGTTTGGTATATTTGGTAAGATCAGATGCATATATGAGTGAGCACGCAAGGTGAGTCTCAGACACAGAGCACTTAAGGTACAATCTTGTCGACTGCAGCTCGTCCAAGGTTTTACTTAAGCAACAACTGTGTGTGGCTTTAGCCAGCTAAGGAGGTTATTTAAATGGAAAAAGCCTTTAAGTGAGACCAAACGTCTCTGCTTTTCCCTGAATTAATGATCAAGTGCTTTATTTATCCATGGAAACTCTTTCTGAATATAACTGAAATCCTGATAATGTCCAAGGGAGCTAAGGAAATGGGAGTCATCTGAACTCTGCATCTTGCTCATAAAGATGTTAACTGCTTACAGGTGATGAACATCCAGGTGAAAAGTGGCAAGTTACAGGGGAACAGCCAGAGACATTTGGGCCACCCAAAAGCAGTGGCCACACCACTGCTGAAGCTGAGGCTCACATTGCTACTCAGCCCCCTCAGCACATGGGGTCTCCAGGGGCACACCTGATGGATAATGCCAGCACCCAGAAAGGCTTCACCTGCTGAATTCCGAAACATTCAATTAAAATATGTAAATGCACTGCTAACAGGATTAAAAAGAACTCAATTACAACAGCAGCACTTTCTTTCAGAGGCTTAAATATCAGGACAGGGCTAATCACTGAACACCGACTTAAACACTGCTTCCTTGGATATAACTCACACAAAATGTTTTTCTGCCTAGAAATAAACTCCACTTGAGTTGCCTCAGAGAATACAAGCAAAAGGCCATTTTCTGCGCTTGTTTTTTTCAAGAGATTCACTATTAATCCAGCTCCTCAGAGGCAACGTTCTACATCACTGACAAAGCAACAACTCTTGTTTTTTAGAGGCAGTGGGTTCTCCACCCATAAAGAAGGCCCAATATACCTTTTTCTCTTCCAAATTCAACTTGAAACCCTGCCCACACTCAGGAGCAACCCTACCCACCTGACAGGTTACCTGTTTACTAGAGATCGAAAGATGATTCTATTCTGAAAGACATTACCACAAGAAGTAAATCTAAAGCAGCAGCAAAGAGATGATATTTTATTTATTTATGCCTTCTAATTTTAATGACGCTCTTCATAAAAAGGTCTTTCCAAGTGTCAATGAAGAGCAATGCCCCCAAACAAACCTCAGTGAGGGGAGGCAAATCTGGTACCATGAACACAGGGTGTGGCCTGCAATTTCTAACTCTACAAACATAACTGCCTTGGTGTAGCCCCTGAAATAGACAAAGCATTCCAAACTCACTGGTCAGTAATGACTCCACGATTCCCCACTCTGACCCAACAACTGCTGAATCTTTAACAAACCACACAACTGCTGATAGCTGTTTACTTATCACTTATCCTTTTTATCCGAATCTGAGGGAAAAGAGAACTAAGGAAAGCCACATGCACTAAAGCAATCGCCTCTTCCAGTGGAGTTCTAGCTAAAGGCTTGATCAGTCATGGCTCCAATAACACAGACAGCCAAAGAGAAAATGGACCACATAAGAAGGGTTCAAATGGCTTGGCATTAGCAGGACACAGGCTTAAAAAATAGCAAATGAGCTTAGAACACATTGGGCTACAAGAGCAAAGTCTTCCATTTTTAGAACATATTCAAGATTTCAGTCATGTTTCTGACCTTTGGCATTTTCCCTCTCCCATCTCCACATTCCATTAAGTCATTCTCACACAAAGCAGATCTCCTAACGCAGGCTGACCACCAAGACAGGGGAATCACTTCTGTCCACCTCTTCCTTCCCACTGAGGCCTCAGCATCTGAGCTCACCATCATGTTACGAAAGGGCTCAGGTTCTTCACCATCCTTTTGGGGGAAGGCACCAGAGTTAAGGCACTTGCCCACTACTACCAGTTACCATGGTAGCTGGACCTGGGGATAGCTTCCTGGGGACCTTTTTGAACAACACCTAAAGCTGGTCTCACTGTCTGCCGGCTTGAGTTTCAACCCTCTTCTCACATTAATTATGAATCAACTGTGAGAAAGGGTACAGTCAGGGGTGGGAGCTGTGGGGATACAAGTGGTTTCTGTGTCAGAGGGCACATTATGAACTGCAATAAGGATAGTGACAAACTAAGATCACTCTGTTAAATTTCAAAATTACCAATTGTTAATTTGTTTCAAACTCTCCTTATCCCTGATATCCTGAAATACAAAACTTTATGTTTATAAACATAACAGCACTCCTAATCTTCAAGTTCCTTAAAACAGCACCAATACTGTCTAGATCAGCTCTGTCCAATTGAATTATCCGTGATGGAAATATCCTATCTTTGCACTGTCCAATACAGAAGTCACAAATGGCTATGAAGCATGAGAAACTTGGCTAGTACAAATCAATTAAATTTGAGAAAACCACTGCTCTAGAGAGAACATTTAAAATCAACAGTGACAACAAAAATTCTGTTCTTAGAATTTCTGTCTCTGCTTAGTTTACAGGATTAGGTTACCCTCTCATATCTGCCCTTGGTTAGGCATCTTCTCTTCAACTCTTGCACCTGAGTCCACTGGAGTTCCTGTGCCATTTGTCTAAGGTTCCTGCCCAAGTAAGCACATACACTGAGTGCCCAGCTGCCCTCCTGCTCAGGAGAGAGGCTCACTAGAGACCAAATGACCTGCCTGTAAAGCTACCCACTGCTTGCGTTCATCTACCCTGGCCAGTGTTCTAAATACGAACAGACAGCCAAAGACATCCAGATATTTTAGGGCACATCTATAGCTCAAAAGAAAAAAAAAAAAAAAACTGAGTAAACAGAACTGACTCTGAGCAAAAAAAGCTACTTCAGCGAACAGAAATGAGTATTTTAAAAGTCCAGTTAGTATGTATCTTCAGAGAGCATCAAGAAAACATAACACCCCTAAAGACAAAATAAGAAAACAGAAACAAACAAAAAAACCTGGCTGCTATGAAAAGACAGAAATTAGGATTAAAAATGAGTTCATGGATATTAAAAATATAATTACCAAAATAAAAAATCTAGTAGAAAGGTTGGGATATTAATAATTTCGAATTTAATAACTGTCCCATGGGGTTTAAAAAAAACAAATGGAAAATATTGAGAAAGTTTAAGAGAAATGACAACCTGGGAAGATTATCAACTGGTTTCCAGGCTTTCCAGAAAGAGAGAAGAGAAAAATAAACGGTGAGAAAATATTGAAAATGGTAATAATAGAAGAGAGCTTCCTCAAGCTAAAGATAAGGCAAGAGAATTTAGATTTAAGAAACCTAGATTACCAAAAAGAATGAAAATGGGACACATCTTCATGAAATTTGAGGACACCAAGACCAAGACCGGTCTCTACAGGACCCAGAAAGAAAAAAGAAAAGCTCCCATCCAAGCGTGAGAATACAGTCAGCAAATGGTCCTCATAGAAACACCAGAAGCAAAACCATGGCCTTCGGAATTTTGAAGAAAAGAATTTTGAACCTAATTCTACATCTATACAAACTAACAGTTAAGTGTAAGGACCATAGAGACATTTTTAGATTTTATTATTAGTAGTATTATTATTATTATTTTGAGACAGAGTCTTGCTCTTTTGCCAGGTGCCAGGTTGGAGTGCAACGGCTCCATCTTGGCTCACTGTAACCTCTGCCTCCCGGGTTCAAGCAGTTCTCCTGCCTCAGCCTCCTGAGTAGCTGGGACTACAGGCTTGCGCCACCATGCCCAACTAATTTTTGTATTTTAGTAGAGATGGCGTTTCACTATGTTGGCCAGGATGGTCTCGATCTCTGGGCCTCATGATCCACCTGCCTTGGCGTCCCAAAATACTGGGATTACAGGTGTGAGCCACCACACCTGGCCTTGGAGTTATTTTTTAAAAGGCAGAAAATTTACATTCTAAACATTCTTCTAGGGGAAAAATGACTGAAAATAGATTTTGGCACAAATAAAAAAGAAACCCAAGAAAGATGAAGCGGGTAAGGATCCAGAAAGCTGACCACCCAGCAGGATAGTGAAAGGAAGCTACGGATTCCTGCTGGGCAGCAGCAGCCCAGAGGGCAGGTCCTGGCAGCAGCCTAGTCAGAGACCCCCGGGAGAAAGAGACTGGTCTCAAGGAAGGAGAAGCAAGACTGACAGGGAGGAAAACCTTAGGACTATGACAAAGGCCCATCTGCTAAGAAAAACATTAGTTTGCCAATTCTTTAAAAATTTTTCTAGACAGTTCCCCTTTTTTGCCTTATTCCAGATGTGATTTCTACTCCAACAGAACTAGTGATATCTTTGTGACCAGATTCCCATCCTATGTGGCAGGCATGTTCTCTTCAGTATCCCTGCCTCAAGCACTGACACAGAGACATTGAAGACCAATCTGCTCCTGGTCCCAGTGCTGGCAGCCCCAGCACCTGAGATTACTGAGGAGGTCAATGTGACCCGCAGTAGATCAGTGTCTCTGTGGTCGCCAGTATGTACTCCAGCCTGGCTTTTCTAGCCTGCTTCTAACCTAGATCTTTATTCTATAGCCCTTGCTAAATCAGTCAACTTCCCCAATTCATTCTGGACTCAATGCCCAGTCTGGAAAGTGAGAGAAAGGGAAATTTAAAACAAGGATGTCACTAGTAGCACCCAACTGAAGGGTTCAATTGTCAGGAAACTTAAAATTAAGAAAGAGTTCATTACAGAGATGGAAGGAAAGGAGCAAGAGTACCATACACAGTGTGGATTACTCAGGAACGTTAGAATGAAAACCCAAATCTTTCTTGCTTTGAAAAGATTATCAATCCTTTCCTCTGTATTGGCCCACCGGACCAATAAAAGGATCTTCCCTTTCACTGTCTCTGCCTCTCATCTTTGGTCCATTTTGAAGGATGCACAAACAGACAATTAGTCTAAAATGGAAGTGAATAAGAGACTCTCTAAACATTTATTATGCAACAGATTAAAATGATTGTAGACAAATTTTTCCTGTCAACAATGATAAGGTTATATAGCAAGATTTTAAAAAAGACCTTGGGCATCACACTGTATATTAGCTTTAAGCAAAATGAAAATCTCTAAATGAGACTTTAAATCAACCAGGAATGAGTTCTGTTCCTATTCAGAATCATAACTTACTTCATGCATTTTATCTGACAGAAGGACAAGTCAGCAATTTGAAAGACTTAAAGCATTATTAGGTGAATCTTTGAAAGGAGAAACCAAAGAAAGCACCCAGAACATTCCTGTGTCAGTTAGCATTTACTGGAAGCCTACTGCATCCCAGGCACTGGGGCGAGTCCAGCGCTCGTTCCTAAGTGACGACCTGTGTGTCAGGCCTGTGTCCCATGCAGTCCCATCCTACTGCCCTCCTGGACACTGAAAGGCCAGACAGACTCCCTAGGTATATTGAGCTCACTTAGTGCAACAGAACCAAGGGCTCTGGGATGTCCCCACCCTCCATGCCACCCCCATTCTGTTGTTCCTACCTGCCTACGAGATTGCACATGAGGAAGGAAAGGCATAATGCCAAAATTCTTTGTTGAAAAGACCTGACAAGTTCAAAAAATATGGCCAGGGTCTAGCAAAGGACATAATGAATCATTAGGAACTAACCTACTTAGAGAAGACCATTTGTATACTTTTTAAAAGACATTGCTATAGGCCCTCCTTATCAGGGTGCTCATTAGTACAGCTCTTTCATCAGGAATTCATTAAACCAAGTCTGTTAAGTAACATGTTTTCTCTCTAACTGTCCTCCAGCTACCTATGTCTCTCTGGCCCAGAATGCCCACCCACAGACAATGCTGTGTTCTTGTGCAAAGCACCAGGCAGAAGTACTGAATCTCTGACCTGAATATATGGGAACAGAACCCTACCAATGCCCCCATAAACAATGACTCTCTGGGGTTCACTATCTCTAATGAGATAAGCGGCACCCTGTCATTTTGTAATAAATGAAAAAGCAGTTAGCATGTGCTTTAGTAGGTACTGACCATTGTGAAAAATATTCCAAAAACACTATGGAAAACAGCAGCCATTTTTTCACCTCATAGAGTTAGGCACTACTTTGATGCCACCTTTCGTCTGTAGTCCTTTGTACATAAAGTAATTTTACAGACAGTCTCCACACAACCCTGTCATCTCAAAAGCCTTCCCTCTTCCTGAGGTCCCCCTTCCTCTGAGCCTTTACCCTCAAGTTCCCAGAACCCTAGTCTAAGTCTTCACTTCCCCAGCCACCCTCCATTCAAATTTCAGTCCACTGAGGCCCTCACTGCCACCTCCATCATGCCACTGATGCCATGTCAAAAAGGTCACTGTGGGTGTAGAAGGTGTGAAATATATGAGTACATATTGCGTACGATGTACACTACTCAATGATGGGTGCACTAAAATCTCAGAATTCACCACTATGTAATTCACCCACATAACAAGAAAAAAACACTCATATCCCAAAAACTATTGAAATTTAAAAAAATTTTTAAAAAAAGGTCACCACTATATACAGGAAAATTTTCTGGAGGATATACCAGGAGTATAATTTTATTTTTTAGTAATTCTGCCCTGTTTGAATTTTCTAACCAAATGCATGTCCCTTTGATTTTAAAAACATCAACAGAGGCTACTGAAGATGGTCAAATGATGAGCCACTAAAAAGAACCTGTGTTTTAAGAAGTCAATTTAAGAAATGTTCTCTTTAGAGATTAACAAACAGTAACTTTGCAGCAGAGAAACCTGACTGACACCATCTTGACAAAATGAGTGATCAAGGTCAGCATCAGTAGTCATGAGACACATCAATACCATGTGCCCTGACATGGCACACCAAGGACATCAAATTCCCAAACTGAGGGGCACTCTACAAAATAACTGGCCTGTGTCTTCAGAAAAGATTGGAAGAGGCTGAAACAAACCTAAATGAACATGGGATTCTAGATTGGATCTGGACTCAGTGGGACAATGGCAATATTCAAATGAGGCCTGCAGATTTGTTATTAGTTAACACTATGTTACCAATGATAACATGCTGGTTTTGATCACTACTACAGATATGTGAGATCATAAACATTAACATTTGGGGAAGCTGGATAAAGGAATATGAGAACTCTTCTGGTCTATTTTTGCAACTTTATTAAGTCTGGAATTATTTCAAAGTAAGTTTAAGATACATATGTGTACACACACACAGGATCACTCTTGACTGTGTGGCCAGCAAGCCCAATGGCACTTTCCAAATGCTCACCTCCTCAGCCTCTTACAGCAAGACTTCTCCCACCAGGTTTCCACACTAAGGCACCTCCCTGGTTTCTCTTCCACCTCTACAGCATCCGCACACAAGCTGGGCTCCATTCTCCTTGAGGACCACCTCTAACAGATGACTTGCCTCAACACGGGAGATGTGACACAAACTTGAAGGCCAGACCTCCATGTCCTGCCAGGCAGGTCCCCATAACTGTCCTGCTGGCATCATGTGAAAACCCCAAAGCTGCCCCTCCCCACATCCCCGTTAGCCTGCTTGAGGCTTGCTGTCACCTCGGGCTCCTCCACATCTCCCACTTCGCTGGCCTTCTCGGTCCCACTGCCAACCCATTTCCAGGCCTCTGTTTGCTCCACCAAAGCCTCCCACACAGAGATTCAAGGGGACAGATGGGAAAAGGACACTGCCTCAGGTCAGAAGACCTAAGTTTGAGGCCTCACTCTGCATGCCCTACCTGTGATTTTGGAGAAAAGTTTTTGAGACTCAGTCTTTTTCCCCATGTAAAACCCTATGGCAGGCTCTCTTGACCTAACAGCCTTCCTCTCCTACTGCAACTCCACCCCAGAGGGTGAAAATGCCACAAATCCACTTTCCCAAACTCCCTGCTGACCTGCTAGACAGTAACCCAGCTCTGCCCAGAGGATGTGAGAGAGTATGCTAGACACTGTTGGGAAAGACCCCTCTACCTGGCAAAGGAAAGGAAACACCAACCCTCCAGCCTGCCTTGGACACAGACATGGAAGGTATAAGGGCACTGCTGTGGCAGCCATTTTGTAACCAAGAGCAGGCGAGGAAAAGGACAGAGAGGACAACAGAATCCCAGCAGTTCGGAGCTGCCAGAGTAACCAGTCCTGGAGTCGTTGGCCCTGGGCCTCAGAACTTATGAAAGAAAATCAAATATTCTTATTGTTTAAGGAACTTTTAACTGAGAATTCTATTTGACTGTGACTTTCAGCCGTGGCAGGGCTCAGTCACCAACTATTCATAAGAGGGTAAGGAGACACACTCGGGCAGAGAGTGGGAGGAGGGAATGGGAATGAGCCGAGCAGCAGCATCACAGCCGGAGGGCTGACGTGGATGGCCAGCGCCTCACTTCCAGGTGTTTCCACATCACGCATCCTGCAGAGAGCTAACAAGTTCATTCTACAAAGTACAGTTCTCACCACTTTATCCTTCCTCTGCTCGGAAACAGTCAATGGTTCCCCACTGTCTACAGGGGATGCTTAATGCATGTGAGTTATGCAGCTAGAAAGGCAAGGTAAGAACTTTGGATGTAAATGCAGAGGTTGAAAAAATAAATCACTGAATATGTATACATTAAATGATAACACTGAGATTTGCTTCAAAGTAATAGAGGATGTTAAAGGGTTGACAAAATCAAAAATGCCATCCTGAGTATCCACTGATGCTGGATACACGGGGGTTGGGCAGACTCTTTAGCTCACTGTACATGTGTTTAATATTTCCTGTGATAAAAATTAAAGAACATTTCAAATTAATACAGAACTGAATTATGTAATTATTGTTAAAAACATATCTATCAGCATAGAAAAGCTTATCAGAATAGTAAAAATGTGCAATTGGCTGAAGTTTCACTGATTTGCTCACACAAAAGTATTCATACCCATTTCTTGGAATTTAGCTTTAGTCAAAGAAAAATATTATCAGAATAAAGATGACTGCTTGCATACTACTTATAATTGTAAAAAATTCATCTAGATGTCCAAGAGATACCAAGTTATGGCAGACTGACTTAATAAATAGCATGCAAACATAAAAATGATGTAAGAGTTGGAATCCACACTCCAAAAATCTGAAATCCAAAATGTTCCAAAATCCAAAACTTTTTGAGAATAGACATGATCTTGAAAGGTTGTACTCAAAGGGAATTTCACTAGAGAATTCTGGATTTTGAATGTTTTTATTAGGGATGCTCAATCAATAAGTATAATGCAAATATTCCAAAATATGAAAAAATCCAAAACACTTCTGACCCCAAGCATTTTGGATAAGGGATACTCTACCTCTCTATAAAATTTAGTCACCCTCACTGAAAACGGTAAAGCTTTAAGTGAAAAAGTTCATGACGATTACACCAATAAGAAGGATATGTGAATATTTGCAAAACACTATGAAGAAAAAAAGAATTTAAAATAGTCGTATTAAGCACACTGGTTTTCTTTTTAAATTGTATTCAATGTTTTTGTAATGTTGTTTTAAATAATTTTTAAGAGATTTGCCCAATCTTGAGTATAAGATTTTTCCCCAGTTTCTCAGATTTTCCTTTAAGTGGAAGCAGTAAAAACTACAGTTCACCTGTGAGCACAGTAACACTTTCTAGACTCTGCTGTGGTGTGTCAGTCATGCCCATGAATTTCTTCCCTAACCCGTGCATCCATCATGATGGCAGAACTCCAGTCTAGGAGGGTACCCGACCTGAAGGGCTTGGGGAGACCAAACCACCTGAGATGGAGAAAGGCGTGGAAATCACAGATGTCATCTTTCCTGGTCTTGGCAAGGCCCTGCTTGTCCCCATTTTCACCTACAACGAGACTCCGAGATAGGCACCCTGACTTGCTCAAAGACACAAGTGTCTGAGAGGTGGAGAAATGCACACAGGCAGGAAGGGGACATAGGAGGCCCACACTTGCCTCACTCCTGGAAAATTCTAGGGAAGATTCTGGAGGAGAGATGTGCTCTTTACAGAAGACAATGGAGCCTGGGTGCAGATATGACAACAACATCCCTTAAAATATGGTCAAATAGGAGCCTGCAAAACATCTTGACTTGAAGGGAAAATAATTTCTCAAGACTATTATAATTGTCACCAAAGCCTTAAATTCTCCCATCTTCCTCACTGACTAAAACTTGGGCCAAGCACAGTGGCTAATGCCTATAATACCAGAGCTTTGAGAGGCCGAGGCAGATGAATTTCTTGAGCCCAGGAATCTGTGGCCAGCTTGGGCAACATAGTGAGACCCTCATCTCTACCAAAACAAAATTAAAAATAAATTAGCCAGGTGTAGTGGCACGTACCTGTAGTCCCAGCCACTTGGGAGGCTGAGGCAGGAAGATCACTTGATCCTAGGGGGTTGAGGCTGAAGTGAGCTACGACTGTACTATTGCACTCCAGCCTGGGCAACAGAACAAGACCCTGTCAGAGGAGAGGGAAAGGGAGGAAGAAAGAGAAAGAGGGAAGGAGGGAAGGAGGGAGGGATGAAAGGAAGGAGGGAGGGAGGGATGAGAAAGAAACAGAAGGAAGGAGGGCAGGAAGGTGGGAAGGAAGGAAGGAGGAAGGGAGGGAGGGAGGGAGGGAGGGGAAAGAAAGGAAAGGTAAGAAAGGAGGAAAAGAAAAGAAAGAAGTGAAGAAGGAGGAAGAAGAAGGAAGAGGAGGAGGAAGGAGGGAGAGAGGAAGGACGGAAGAGTGGGAGAGAGAGAGGAAGGAAGGGAGGGAGGGAGGGAGGGAGGAAGGGAGGGAGGCAGGCAGGGAAGGAGGGAGGGAGGGAGAGAGGAAGGGAACTGGCATAGCAAAGCATTTTCCTTATGGAAGGGATGAGATTCTAGGAAGGAAGGGAGGGAGGGAGGAAGGAAGGGAGGGAGGGAGGGAATGAACTGGCATAGGCAGAGCATTTTCCTTATGGAAGGTATGAGATTCCCAGAGACCTGCATTGCTTTCTCCTGATTTTATTTACCAACCAGTAAATAAAATTCTTACAACCAGAAGCAGATGTGTGCCTGAATGTGAGAGAGAACTTCAGTATCCGTCTTGCTTTCTCCCAGGCAAGGACTGGTTGGGTTCTGTGGCCAGCTACCCAGCCCACCAGCTCTATGTGTGAATCATTGCTGATGTTTGTATATGGGAAAAGTGACTTTTTAAATTTCTAAGGGCTTGATGCTAACACTGAAGCAGGATCTGATTTTGTGTGTGTGTGTGTGAGTCTTGCTCTGTCGCCCATATTGCAGGACACCTTTGCAGAACATGTGCTGGGTATCTGTGCCTGATATTTTTCATGCTGGTCGTGACCTGAAGGAAATCTACTGGCACATATACTATGTGTCAGGGGTTTTTAACTTAATCATGGTGGCTCTGAGTTGCAACCTTTTCTTCACATACCTACGTACCTGAGACCACTCTTGGAGGTGCTGCAGTCTTTAATCATGCTGTGTAAGATTGCTGTGGCATAAGTTATTTTGTCCAAATAAAATTATTAATAAGATCTATACAGAGTGATATATACACTTGATTTTTTTTCTAGATGTCTACAAATAAATGCAAATTTGTGACCTGTAAATTTTAAAAGTAGGAGTCTGCAAAGTGTTCCATTTACAAGGATCTCTGAGGTGTGTCCCTTTCAGGGAAATACAGTCGTTTCTCACACACTCTGGAGGTCCACTGCTCCCTAACCCAGCTGCTCCCTTTCCCAGTAAAGGCCTCCCCTTCCCGGTCTCCAGCTGAGGTTGCTTGTTAGCTTCTTTTTTTTTTTTTTTTTGAGACGGAGTTTCGCTCTTGTTACCCAGGCTGGAGTGCAATGGCGCGATCTCGGCTCACCGCAACCTCCGCCCCCTGGGTTCAGGCAATTCTCCTGCCTCAGCCTCCTGAGTAGCTGGGATTACAGGCACACGCCACCATGCCCAGCTAATTTTTTGTATTTTTAGTAGAGACGGGGTTTCACCATGTTGACCAGGATGGTCTCGATCTCTTGACCTCGTGATCCACCCACCTCGGCCTCCCAAAGTGCTGGGATTACAGGCTTGAGCCACCATGCCCGGCTGCCTGTTAGCTTCTAAACCAGTTTCATGGTATGAAAGGATAGTGTAATAATGGCCTCAATGCATTTAATGCTGAGTGCTAAGCGGAAGGTTTCACACATTTTCCTTAGAGCCCTTGCCAACGCTCTGAAGAGCAGGTTCTAAACACCCCACTATCCAGTATAAGAAGATGCGGCTCAGAGAGGCAAACGGACCAACTGCAAGGCAGAGGTGGGCTCAATTTATCTGCACTCATCAGTCCCCCCTTTTGTAAAATATGGTGCTTAATTATCTCTCTTCCCTGCTGAGGAGAGGAAATAGGATGTTACTCCTGTATCCCCAGGGAGCCTTGAGCACTGCAGTACTGACATTTATGATGTAAGCATTGCTGGGTTTGCTTCTCACACCTTGTTCCTGACCCAGACAGTGTCTCGGTGAGTGCCAGGCCTGGCCTTTCTTGCTCCTCATAGCATCCCTGTGGTCAGAACAGGGTCTGAGAAGATACTCAGCAATATCTGCAGACTAAACAAGCTCATTCCAGAAAGGTTGACCACAGTGCTGTCAGGTAGAATTTTCAATGCGATGGAAACTTCCTGCATCCGTCCTGCAGGATATAGTAGCCACTAGACACACGAGGCTACCGAGCACTTGAAATGTAGCTAGTGCAGCTAGAAAACTTTTTTATTGAATTTATTTTCATGGCTACATGTGGTTGTGACCAGCATGTTGTTCAGCACAGATTTAACTCCTAATTTTAACATGCTCCTCGTTTACTGATGGGTGTTTGGTCCCTGCATGTGGCCACCCTCTGTGAGAACACCTCACTGACACCAGATACACAATGGGGATAAGGTTGCTACTTTCAAGGTGTTTTGGTTAAGGAGCAAAGGGAGAAACCAAATTACTGTCTAATAAATGTGATCCATACTGAAGATAACTTTTTTTTTTTTTGAGATGGAGTCTCACTCTTGTCACCCAGCCTGGAGTGCAGTGGCACGATCTTGGCTTACTGCAACCTCCACCTCCCAGGTTCAAGCTATTCTCATTTCTCAGCTTGTCGATTAGCTGGGATTACAGGCGTGTGCCACCATGCCCAGCTAATGTTTATATTTTCAGTAGAGACAGGGTTTCCGCCATGTTGGTCAGGTTGGCCTTGAAATCCTGACCTCAGGTGATCCACCAGCCTCAGCCTCCCAAAGTGCTGGGATTACAGGTGTGAGCTACTGCACCCAGCCCACAATTTTTGTATTACAACAAAAACTGGTGGAAAACAACAATGTTATTCACTGACTAACTTCTCTTCATTTACATAAATGAGTCATATAGACAAATGTTCCTTCTCTTCCCATCCACCGCCAACCACCAACCACCACAATAAAGAATACTACGAGGTCAAAAAGAAAAGCAATGAGTAATTTTGTTGGCCAGCACAGTGGCTCATGTCTGTAATCTCAGCAATTTGGGAAGCCAAGGCAGGTGAATCCCTGGAGGTCAGGAGTTCAAGACCAGCCTGGACAACATGGTGAAATCCCAACTCTACTAAAAATACAAAAAAATTAGCCAGGCGTGGTGACACATGCCTGTAATCCCAGCTACCCAGGAGGCTGAGGCAGGAGAATCACATGAACCCAGTAGGTGGAGGTTGCAGTGAGATGAGATCATGCCAATGCACTCCAGCCTGAAAAACAGCAAGACTCTGTCTCAAAAAAAAAAAAAAAAAAAAAAGAAGAAGAATTTTGTTACCAAATTCGCTGGTTATCAAAAAACGTGAGAACGTGAGTCATGGTTGCTCAGGTGCCAATTAAAAGCAGAAAAGATGAGTTAATATCCATGTCCTATTTCTAGAAAATGCCCAGATATACAAGCAGCAGATAGCAAAAATAAAAGATAATTGATTTGTTTTAGTAAGAGTGTTGATTAATTCACATGCAGCTCTATCCTGTTTGGCAAAAAGATTTGTCAGGAGTGATTTCATAAAAAGTAAATATAACTTACAGGCCTATAAGACACAGGCAACAAGGTGGGACATTGTCTAGCCCTGCACTGTCCAATATGGTAGCCACTAGCCACATGTGTCTATTTAAATTTTTCTTTTTTTACTTTTATTTTGGATTCAGAGAGTAAATGTGTAGGTTTGTCACCTGGGTATATTGTGTGATGCTGAGGTTTCAGTACGGATGTCTCATCACCCAGGTCATGAGCACAGTACCCAATAGGTAGTTTTTCAGGCCATGTCCCCTTCCCTCCTTTCCGGCTCTAGTGGTCTCCACTGTCTGCTCTTTGCATCTTGACTTCCTCAGTGTTTAGCTCCCATTTATAAGTGAGAAGCAGTATTTGCTTTTCTGCTCCTACATTAAATCACTTAGGATAATGACCTGTAGCTAGATCCATGGATCCATGTTGCTGCAAAGGACATGATTTTTTTTTTTTTCTTTTTTTTTGAGACAGAGACTCACTCTGTCACCAGGCTGGAGGTGCAGTGGTGCGATCCACTGCAACCTCCACCTCCCGAGGTTCAAGTGATTCTCCTGCCTTAGCCTCTGAAGCAGTTGGGATTACAGGTGCCCACCACCACAGCTGGCTAATTTTTGTAGTTTTAGTAGAGATGGGGTTTCACCATGTTGGCCAGGATGGTCGCAATCTCTTGACCTCGTGATCCACCTGCCTCCGCCTCCCAAAGTGCTGGGACTACAGGTGTGAGCCACCATGCCCAGCTGATTTTGTTCTTTTTATGGCTGCAGAGTATTCCATGGGGTATATGTACCATATTTTCTTTATCTACTCCATTGTTGATGGGCACCTAGGTTGATTTCATGTCTCTGCTAGTGTGAATAGCGCTGTAATGAACATGTAAGTGCATGTGTCTTTTCAGTAGAACAATCTATTTTCACTTGGGTATATGCTCAGTAATAGGATTGCTGGGTTGAATGATATTAATAGTTCTAAGTTATTTGAGAAATCTCCAAACTGTTTTCCACAGTGGCTGTGCTAATTTACATCCCCACAAACAAGGTATAAGCATTCCCTTTTCTCTACAGCTTTGCCAGCATCTATTAATTTTTAACTTTTTAAAAACTGCCATTCTGACCGGTGTAAGATGGTATCTGTGGTTTTGATTTGCATATCTCTGATGATTAGTGATGACAAGCATTTTCCCATGTTTGTTGGCCATGTATATGACTTATTTTGAGCAGTGCCTGTTCATGTCCTTTGCCCATTTTTAAATTCTACCCAAAGCAATTTATAGATTCAGTGCCATTTCTATCAAAATACCAAAGTCATTTTTTACAGAAATAGAAAAAACTATCCTAAAATTTATAGGAAGCCAAAAAAGACCCCAAGTAGCAAAAGCAATCCTAAGCAAAAAGAACAAAGCCAGAGGCATCACATTAACTGACATTAAACTATACTATAAGGCTACAGTAACCAAAACAGCATGATATTGATACAAAAGCAGACATGATATTGATACAGACTAATGTAACAGAATACAGAACACCTACAAATAAGGATGCACACCTACAACCATCTGATCTTCTACAAAGGTGACAAAAATAAGCAATGGAGAAAGGACTCCCTATTCAATAAATGATGCTGGGATAACTGACTTCCTATATGTAGAAGAATGAAACTGGACCTCTACCTTTCACCATATGCAAAAATTAACTCAAGATGGACTAAGATTTAAATGTAAGACCTCAAAGTATAAAAATACTGAAAGAAAACCTAAAAAATACCCTCTTGACATATGCTTTGGCAGAGATTTTGGCTAGGTCCCCAAAAACAATTTCAGTAAAAACAAAAATTAACAAGTGAAACCTAATTAAACTAAAGAGCTTCTGCACAGTGAAAGAAATTATCCACAGAGTAAACAGACAACCTACAGAATGGGAGAAAACATTTGCAAACTATGCATCTGACAAAGGCTTAAAATCCAAAATCTACAAGGAATTTAAACAAATCAACAACAAGAAAAAAAAAAAAAACAAATAATTCAATGTTTCAAATGGGTAATTTTTTTTTTTTAAAGAGAGAGAGACAGCATCTTGTTCTGTCACCTGACTGGAGTACAGTGGTGTGATCATAGCTCATTACAGTCTTGAACTCTTGGGGCTCAAGTGATCCTCCCACCTCAGCTTCCTGAGTAGCTGGGAGTACAGAGACACACCATCACGCCTGGCTAGTTTTTATTTTTCATAGAGAAAAGGTCTCGCTATGTTGCCCAGGCTGGTCTTGAACTCTTGACCTCAAGTAATCCTCCTGCCTCAGCCTCCCAAAGTGTGCTGGGATTAAGGTGTGAGCCACCATACCCAGCCGCTATTTTTTTTGTTTGTTTTTTTGCCAGACAGTATCTTGCTCTGTCAGCCAGGCTGGAGTACAGCAGCACAATCTGAGCTTACTGTAGCCTTGAACTCCCAGGTTCAAGTGAGCCTCCTGCCCCAGCCTCCCAAGTAGCTAAGACTGACTGCAGGCATAGGCTACCATACTTGGCTTAAATTTCAACTTATAAAAAAAATTTTAATTAAATTTTAAGTTCCACAGTCTCACTAACTGAATTTAGAGAGCTCATTAGTCACAAGTGGCTACTGTCTAATGTACTGGACAGTGAGATGTAAAATATTTGCAACACTGCAAAAAATTCTACTGGACAGTGCTGGTCTAGATATCATTATGGGTTTTATTGTCCACATGCACTGTAATTTTAAACAATGTTAGTGATAAAATACCAACATCCTTCCTGCCCCCATTGGCCCTCTCCATATGCCACTGTCCAAATAAACCTGCCTAGTGATAGAGAGGACAACTTTAATCCAGGGGCAAACTAAAGCCTCAATTGCATCCTTGCTCAAATGAATGCTAAAAATGAAAACAACAAGGAAACTGGTGTGTATTTCATTCCCTCTCAGGGTACCCTAACAGAGGTAACCTAAAGAAAGTCTATAGGTGATTCTATGAAAATCTAGAGAGTAAACTGGTAAATAACTGTAAATCACCAAACTCCATATACCCCCTTAAAGTTTCACATAACACACATACAAAGGGGGTGGGCAGTGGAGGGCATAGCACACCATTCTTGACCTCTCAACTGTACCTGTTCACATGGGAGGGAAAAGGCACCTCTCGCCTCAGATGGGATTTCATTCTGGTAAAGTCCACTTCCCAAATACAAGCCTAAAATAGAACCAGCTTCTTTCTTCCGGAAATGAATAGAAAAACAGGGCCACAGAGAGCTGTTCAGCTCTCTATTATGGGCCATGCATTAAACATGAATACAGCTAGTTTTTTTCCTAGCACAAGTATTAGAAATGCACACAATGTTTCTAATTTCAATTCCCATCATAGTCTGCAATGCTTCAGAGGGTTCTGAATTTTTCATTTCTCATTGGGTCATGCCTTTCCGGCTGCTGCTAGCTCCACCTGCTAATACATACTTCCCCACCTCCTGCTGCCCATCCCAGATGAGGATCAGGGCAAGGACTTCCTGCTTCCTACTCAGTGGTCTTCAGGCATTTTCTCCTGGGTACACAGGTTACCCAAAATCTTGGCTCAGATCATTTCTGTGAATGCTTCATAGCTAAAAACCAAACACCAGAAGATAAAATGAGAGCAGATAACAAAAATAACATTTGGCCATCTAGTATGGCAAGATAGGTTGTTCCTGGTAAGGGACCTTCCAGATACCCAAAAAGTAATAGTTTATGCCCAAATAGTATGAGTGTTAACACTGTAGTCCCCTGACACTATGTAGGAATTCCCAGGGTCACCCTGTCTTGGGACCACTGCATGCTGCTCCTTCTCCCTGGAGCGCTCTTCCCACCCAACTTTGCCTCAATATGCCCTTTTCTTTAGCTCTTTCTATTCCTCAGGGAAGACTTCCTGTATGCTAGATGAGTCTAGGTTCACATTCCTATGACACCTTGTACTTACATGTCATAGCACTTATCACAGGTTATAATTACATACTTATTTGTAGAGTTGTTTCAAAAATGTCTGCCTGACCCCTACAAGTCCAAACATTCAGGGAGGAGAGGGTCTGTGTCAGTTTTGTTCATCATGGTATCCCGAATGCCTAGTGCATGGCAAAGTAGGTAACTGATAATATTTGATAGGTGAAGAAATTGATTGCTGAATAAATAAACAACTTTTGAGAACCAAGGAACCATGTTTTATACTGACATAACTTTAGCTTCAAATATAAATGGCCCATGCATGTGTTTTACTAATAAAAAGAGATAAAGAGATATTCCATTTTGCTCTTTGAAGCTAGCCCCTGGCATCACACTGTTCTTTTGGTGAAGGGTGAAGGGAGAATCAACTAACTGAACTGCCTCCAAAGTGGGATGTGATGATACTTTGCTTAAAGATTAAGAAGGCACAAGTCCAAACAGCCCAAGTGCAAACACATTTTCTCCAATTCTACAAAACTGTCTTCTTTGTTACTGTTACTGTCCAAAGACCGTGCATCTCATCATTCAACATCCTATATTAGCCAGGCACAGTGGCTCATACCTGTAATCCCAACACTTTTGGGAGGCTAAGGTGGGAGGATCACTTGAGCCCAGGAGTTCAAGACCAGCCTGGGCAACATAGTGAGACCCCCATCTCTCCAAAAAATAAAAGTTGGGCATGCCTACAGTCTCAGCTCCTCCAGAGGCCGAGGTAGGAGAATTACTTGAGCCCGGGAGATTAAGGCTGCAGTGAGCCATGCTTATGCCACTGCACTCTAGCCTAGGTGACAGCATAAGACCTTATCTCAATAAAAAAAAGAAAAAGAAAAAAAAAAAAAAAGAAAACTCTGTATTTATGTTTTACAAACATAATACACTGTAACTCCTTTTTCTTCCCTATAGTTATGTTTTACAAACATAATACACTATAAACGCCTCCTTTTTCTTCCTATACTTCACTAAATCTGACTTAGGCTATCAGTGTAAAAGAGAATTCTCCTTTATCAGAAGGTACGTCAGCAAATTACACTCCTGTACAAGTTCTAATCCCTCTTAACTTGCTATTTATAAAGCTGCTCAGATTTGAGGCCCTGGCTCCCTGTCCCTGACACCGCCTCACCTCCCTCTAGCAACAGTGCCACCCTCACGCCCCGTGTGCCACCACAGTTCCTCAAACCCACCCAGCACTGGCCCTCTCTGGGACCCAACCTGGATATTACTTCCACCTAGAATGCCCTTCCTTAGACCTCCACATGATTCCTCCTTCCCACAGGTGTTGATTCAAATGGGTCCTTAAAAATGCAGCCCAGTCGGGTGCAGTGTGGCTCACACCTGTAATCCCAGCACTTTGGGAAGCTGAGGCGGGCAGATCTCCTGAGGTCAGCAGTTCAAGACCAACCTGACCAACAGGGTAAAATCCCATCTCTACTAAGAAAAAAAAAAATACAAAAATTAGCTGTGCGTGGTGGCGTGCACCTGTAATTCCAGCTACTCAGGAGGCTGAGGCTGGAGAATCCCTTGAACCCAGGAGATGGAGGTTGCAGTGAGCCAGGATTGTGCCACTGCATTCCAGCCTGGGTGAAGACAGAGTGAGACTCCGTCTCCAAAAAAAAAAAAAAAAAAAAAAAAAAATGCAGCCCACTGGAAGCCCTGTCCTTCTCCTCTGCCTGACTTTTCTCCATCGCTTTCATCACCACCTGACACACCTGTCTGCTTTTGCACTGTTTACCATAGCTCTGAACAATCCCCAACAGACCAGAATCTCAGCTCTGTATGTATCTTTTTATGTTCACTGCTATATCCCAAGTGTATACACAATGCCTAGCACAAAGTGGGTGCTAAATAAATATCTGTAGAAGGCCCGAGTGAATCTGCGTTGTGGTGGCGTGACTTCTCATAAAATCTCTTCCCCAAGACTTTCTGTTCTAATCTGGTCTTTGAGTAGGACCATAGCCATGGTCTGCTACAAGGAAGAACCTGGCGAACAACAGAGGGCACACACATCAATAAGAAAAAGAACACCTCCATTAAAAGGATAAAAAACCAGCAAAGGACAGGGACAGGCAATTCACACATGCGCGCACGCGCACACACACTCCATATAGCTAATAAATGTATTTTTAAAAGTTTCAACCTCACATATAAGAAAGGATATATAAATTACAGCTGGATCACCTGTCACCTACTAAGTTGACATGGATTTTTAAAGCGTATTGCAAGAATCCAGGAAAACAAGTACTTTTATACATTGCTGCTGGCAGGGTAACTTATAAGATTTTTGGAAGGCTAACTGGCCATATATAACTCCATATAAAACACAGAATACAACTGGAATTCCACTTCTAGGGATTTATCCTGCAGAAATTACTGGTGGTGCATACGCAAAAATAGATGTGCAAGGGCACACACTGCCTAAATGCCCAACAACAGATTGATTTTTAAAAGCTGATACATTCGTATTATGGAATATTCTGCACCCATTTATAATCATGCTACAGAAGAATATTTCAAATGGGAAAATGTTTATAAAGTCTCCTGAAATCAAAACAGAACATAAACTATGGTAGATATTCTACATCTCGACGTAGGAGAAATACATATGTTATTGGTTTCTATAATGTGTGTCTCAGCCTGGATCCTCCAGGAAACAGAACCTGAGGCTGACACTTTACTTAACAGGTGCAGACCCAGGACGACAAAAGTGAGGTCACTAGAACGGGAGGTAGGAAAGACTAGGACACAATACAAAGGTCCTACAGGCTCCCATTTTACAATGAGCCTGCAAATGACACTGACGTCGGTGCAGCACACAGAACTTTCTATGGGCAAGCAAAAAGAAAAACTATGACTCAGTGTACACTGAAGAAGAAAAAGAAGAGGAGAACTTATCTGCCTGGCTTTCTCCCTTCTCCTATTCCCACTGGTCAGTGTTGCTACAACACACTGGGCTGCTTCAGAGAAGGTGCATTTGGGATGTCAAATCACAAGATCAAAGCGTAAATTCCTACTCAGATATTTAGCTTTGAGAAAAGAGAGCCAAAACAAGCCACAGAGTATGCAATGTGCTGATTTAGTTTTTAGCCCTATGAATTTGTAACTAAGCCAGAGTTGTGTATGCAGCAACGACAAAACCTGAATGCACATATGAGAAAGAGAGACACTGTCACCCAAGTATCTGCCATGGAGCCACCGAAGCTGGAGCAAGGCACAGGGCTCAGTGATTCCTGCCTCCCCCAGGATGTCTGCCACACTTTCTCCTTTCCCAGCGCCTCTGCCCCTGCACATTCACACAGCTACCCATGGCTACAGATCCACGGCAGAAAGCACTCTCACATACACCCCTCATGTGCACCCAACTGGCAGCTATATGTAAGAAGGAAAACAGGTCTGGCTTTGCACATGCCTGGGGCAGATTCTCTCTCTTTCCAGCACCTTTATCCCTTGCCACATGTTTCTTTCAACATACCCTAAATGGCTGGCTGAGTCTTATGAACTGATCTCTGGGGCCTTCTAGTCTTCCTCTTTCCTTCCAGAAGCCTCCTATCAAAATTGTTTGTGGCTGGGTACAATGGCTCACAGCTGTAATCCCAATAATTGGGAGGATGGCTTGAGGCAGCAGTTTGGGACTGGCCTGGACAATATAGTGAGACTCCATTTCTTCAAAAGAAGTTTTTTAAATTTAGCCAGAGAGTAGTGGCACGCACCTATAGGCCCAGCTACTCAGGAGGCTGAGGTGGGAGGACTCCTTCTGCCCAGTTTGAGTTGACAGTGAGCTATGATCATCCCATTGCACACCAGCTTGGGTAACAGTGAAACTTTATCTCTAATTAATAAAAAAAAGAAAACTATCTGTCCCTCTGTGGGGCTGAGCTCTCAGGCATAGTCACTTAAAACAAGATTTGAGAAACTTTGGACTTCAGCTGCAACATGTGGAGATTTGGGGAGTTGTCACTGTCATTCTTGTAACAAGAAAAGGCTGGACAAACTGAAAATTAAAGACTTTTCTTTGGGAAATGACTAGGGATTAAAAAAAAACTTTTCTTGAACCCATCAATAAACTAAGACCATAGGGCAAATCACCACCTTGAAATCTGGAGAGACAAGCAAATCCAGAGTGACAGTTGAGATCTGCTTAGCTGTGGCAGAAGTTTCTGGAGCCATAAATTGAAAGGAGCATTTAAATGGCAATTTGAGGCTGGGCATGATGGCTCACACCTGTAATCCTAGCACTTTGGGAAGCTGAGGCAGGTAGATAACTTGAGTTCAGGAGTTTGAGATCATCCTGGCCAACACGATGAAACCCCATCTTCACTGAAAATATAAAAATTAGCTGGGTATGGTGGCACACGCATATAATCCCAGCTACTCGAGATATAATCCTGTGCCTCAAGAGGCTAAGGCACGAGAATCACTTGAACCCGGAAGGTGGAGGTAGCTGTGAACTGAGATCGTGCCACTGCACTCCAGTGTGGGTGACAGAGCAACACTCCATCTCAAAAAAAAAAAAAAAGTCATTTGGTCAAGTGCTAGAGGCGAGAATGAGAAACTCCTGGGAGCCTGTCATGCATGGGTGGGGTGGGGAGGCAAGAGCGGGGAAATCCATATACTTTGGTGGACCTTTCCAGACAGGAACTGGACCAGGTTCTCACAGTGAAGAGCTGAGAAGACCCTCGTGTGGCTACAGTAGGAGGGAAGAGCAACCCTTGAGAAATACACATAGCCACTTCTCCATAACAAAGGTCCACTGTCCAGGGAAAGGCCTACCCTCCAGGCTTTGCAGAGCCTCATCTGAGTTTTGAAAAGGGAATTCCTCCTACTCTTGTCCCCTCCAAGCTACCTAACTAAGTAGAGGGGGTGGGAAACAGTTACAAGAGATCTGGGCTTCAAGGAAATAGGCTAGGAAGGCTGCAGGCAGAAAGGGGGCAGGAACCTGCTGCCATCGCCTGTCCTTGGAACCAAGCAAGAAGCATCGTGCCCAGTCAGCTAGCTTGAATTCCGGAGCATGCATATCCCACCTCTGGGAATACTGCTAGTTCCTAATCATAAAACTACCCCAAAGAGGGTCACAGTTGAATGGGAGCATAAACAGCATCAGGCTATCTTTGAATTGCAAAAAGCAGTGGCTCAGTCAAAGCCTGTTGGGCCTTATGATCCACACTCAGATATGACTTTGGAAGTGTCTTCAACCTGCACTTACACAGACTGACACTTACAGCACAGCTCATGATTACCACCCAGCAGCAAGCACCGGAATCTTAGACCTCAACATTTCTAGACATAGTGGTACGGTATATGCCACTTGAGATGATTATTGACTTGCTATTGGGTACTAATGAAAATTGCCCCAATGACTGAAAGACATAAAATAATCTCGAAATCTGAAATACCCATAATGCCTTAGATAACACTATTAGAGAAACACTCTAGTAAGAAAGGCAGTTCCCAGAAGAGTGACATAATAAAATGGAAATGGTTACACAGAAATATGCTAACAGAGGAACTCAAGGGATTACTCACTGTCTCCCTGAACAGTAGTCTCTTCTCACCTAGGGCCAACTTTGGAACCACCTGAAAAGCTACCAGACCCTACTCTCACATGGGCAGTGCCCTATGAATGACTCACAACTGACCAATAAACAGCTGCCTGGTTTACAAATAGCACTCCAAGATAGATGGGCAGCATTCTGTTCGGATGTCCATTGCACCACAACAGACTGATGGGAAAACTCTAATTAAAGAAGGTTACGAGCAAATCAGCTCAGTGTCCTAACCTGTAAACTGTTTTCCTCATAATGAAAAAGAAAAAGACAACAATATGAGTCCTGAAGTTTGAGCATATACAGACTCATGGACAGTAGCCAAGGCTTGACACATGGTCAGACAGAACACGGGGTTATTGAAGGTATGCCCACGTGGGGTATGAACCTATCAAAACCACTATGGTAATTTAAGGGGCTTAACAAACATGTTGATGCCCATAAGAACCCTCTTCCAGGACAGAAGGTAACTAAAACCAACAAGGGGACACTGGGTATGCTCACTTAGGCCAGCCATCTGTGTCCAAAAAATGAATATACAGGGGAGATACAGCAAGGTAGAGATTAGTTGACTGTCAACATTTTCCTCTTGCATGCTCTAAAGCACAAAATGTCAAGGATTATCCTGTCTACCAGCAAGAAAGAGACCACAGACAGCTTTGGGAGGAAGGTTCCACACACAGCTGCCAGTGGATGACAGACAACATGAGAGCACTGCTCGTATGCTCAGGAGGCTAGACATGGGTCCTAACAGGAACATGTATTTACTCTGGACTGGGTTTTTCATACTGGGTGGGATATGCTCAAAACACTATTAGTGGACTAAAACAATAGATACTGTGCCCATCTGGGACAGCATGTTACATTTCTTCAAAGCGAGAAACACACTTTACAGCACAATGTCCAACAATGGGCAAAGAAATCTCTCATCACATGGTCACACATCACATATATGTCACCCTCAGAGTAGTGGCCTGATGGAGAATTGGAAAAGGCCATTGAAATGTCCATTGCCTAAAATGGGAGGATATGAGCACATGAGGGGCTGGCTGCATACCTTCACAAGCATGGGTTCCCTCTCTCAGTGGATCAATTACACTTCTTTTTAAAATCCACAGTGATTGCCCAGAGCTTACAATACACATTTGTAACTTATCTAAGCCCACCTTCAAATAACACTGTACTGTAAATACCTGTGGGCAGGCACCATAGAACAGCCCTCCCAGTTCCTCCCTCCCACGGCTGGTGCCATTGCTGCCACTCATCTCCCTCATCCTCATGCTGCCACCACCAGGGCATCATCACTATGACTGGTTTAAACAGTTAACTTTTGGCTCAAGTAAGAATAAGAAAAATAAAGGCTTCATTTTACTTTCATGTACCTTTCCCTGATGCTCTTCTGCTCTTTACGTAGATCCAAATTTCTAAACTATTAATGTATTATTTTCCTTCTACCAGAAGAACTTCTTTTAACATTTCTTGCAGGACAGTCTACCAGCTATGAATCCCCTCAGTTTTGATTTGTCTGAGAAAGTTTTGTTTCTGCTTCACTTTTAAAGGAGAACTTCCCTGGATTTAGAGTTCTAAATTGGCAGGCTTTTTCTCTTAACACTGGAAACATTTTCTTCTCTCTTCTTGCTTATACACTTTCTGACAAAAAGCCCATTCTAATTCCTATCCTTGTTCTTCTCTAGATAATGATATTTCATTTTCACATTGAAAAACTTTCCAGTAAAACACCTTCCTCCCAAAAAACACGTGGTGGATCCCACGGAATTTCCCATGAGATAAACCTGACCGATATGTGCAATCCAGACGAATTAATGATGGCTCAAGTAGATGGTTCTTGTCATAAAAAGTGTCCGTGGGGCCTCATCTGATTTTCACATTATAATGCTTAAAATAATTGTGCACCTTGTCTGCAAACCAGATTGTAAATAAATCCAATTGCTTATAAAGTGTCCCAAATGGATAGACAGCTCAGTGTGCCCAGCTGGCATCTGATCCCAGAGATGACAGCTTCCCATCCCCAGTCAGGAGTCTCCTGCATAAGGGTGTGTGGCTCAGTACTCAGGACCACTTAACCCCTGGCTAACTCAGATAAATAACTCCGAGCCACTCACCTGGCCTAGAAACAAACAACAACAACAACAAATCACTGGGATAAAGAGCAGAGGACACTTATTTTTTACAAGTGGTTATTTGTTGACTTACAGAAAAGGAATGGCTAAAAACTATTCTGAACCAAATTACCTATTGATACACAATCAAAACAGAAGTCCCTCTATGGTGGTTGCTGTGGGTGTAATAACAACTGGAAGATTTTTATGGTTCACAAAATTGTCCTTGTGATACACATAAACACTCATTCAGGGAACCATTTTAAGATGTCACCACCAAAGTTTAACCCATCATCCATCCTGAACTGGCTTTACTTTGTACTTTTAACCTGCTGAAGTGAGGCCTATTCAAGGTCACCTTGTCTCAGACCACAGTAAGAAAGTAGCTGTGTCGTTGTTTTGCTGTCTCCCTGCAGCAGAGACACTGCAGCCTTGGCCCGCACACCACAGGAGTGTTGTGAGTGCCCACGTTGGCATCAGGAGCCACACTCCAGAGGCAGCAATACCAGGGGCTTCAGTTACTGAGACCATGGCATGGAGCTGTGCTATGACAAAATGAAGGTGAGAATGGGAGTTCAGTCCAGGCGCGTGGCTCACGCCTATAATCCCAACACATTGGGAGGCCCAGATGGGAGGATCACTTGACCCCAGGAGTTCAAGACCAGTCCAGGCAACACAGTAAGACAAAAAACATAGACCACAATAACAAAAAAAAAATCACTGCGATAAGGAATATCTCTACAAAATATAAAATAAAACATTAGCCAGGCATGGTGGCACACACCTGTAGTCCCAGCCACTCAGCAGGCTCAGGAGGGAGGATTGCTTGAGCCTAGAGGTCGAGGATGCAGTCAGCCAGGATCGTGCCGCTGCACCACAGCCTGGGCAACAGAGTGAGACCTTGAATAAAATTAGTGATTTGTTAATCTGCATAATAGGTGTTAGAAATGAGTTCTCGCCAGTGAAATTAATGGTCTACGTCAAATGTAGATTGGCTACGATATTTGAAGCACACTCCCCTCCCATAAACAAGGTATATACATCTACCTAGGTCTATAGCCGCTACAACATTTAGTAGGGAAGGCATCACATCCAAAGTTATATTCCTGAGCAATGTTACATTTACTGATCCTGGATCAGAGACTTCTGAGGGTCTAATGGAGACCCTACACATAACAGCTCCTGCTCCTATGTCTAGAAGATGTGGCATATGCCATAAGCACAGAGGCTTCCGCATGCCAACAGAACAGGTGGTAAGAACTATTTGGGGCTTACTAATTAATGCATGTCTCTTTCATAAATCTTGTAGAGCAGAATTTGGTTACTTATTTCTATCACATCTGGAAGTAAGGGAAATAATCAGCCCTCATCCACCTCAAACATATAGCAGTGATAATTACCTACCAAAAAGAACCTAGGAGTTGAACACGGCCAGTTTGATTAGGTCAGTTCTCAACAACAGTTTATTCTTCCTCCTGACAATCAGGCAAGTCAGTGTTACATACAAATCATACCAGAAAGGGTAATTATTTGAAATCTCACTTTTAATATCTGTTCTCCAAAAAACGTGTCTCAAGTTCCCAGACTCCTTAGAAAATTAAAGACACTAGTGGCAAATTAAAATCACTACCACAGTTTGGATGCATGTCATGTAGACCTCAGACTATAATAAGGTGGGAAGAGAACAAAGTTCATGTGCTTTCTGAGGGAACCTCGTTCCCCACCGTGAATAAATAGGCACCTGATCCTTTTGATAATGGTGACTGCCCAACAGCACTAACCACCAGTATCATTCCCATAGCAACGGTTGTCAGGCCAACGGGCCTTTTCAGATGCAATCAAAGAAAATGTAAATCAAGAAACACTTTCAAAAGTCAAAAGTATGGTCTTGGGAAAACCAGAAATAAGTCGCTGGCTCACTCGTGGACCTGGTTAAGGATGTGGGTCACTCTGGGTTTAACTCTGAATACTATAGAAATGTCAAAGAGCAGCCACTCCATAAGCCGTCTCACAGATAACCAGACAACATGGAGAAGAGCTCATCTAGAAAGCCAAAGCCCAGAAGAGTGAGGAGAAGGCCTGTGTCCAGAAGGGTTTACTGATTCTAAGCCTAAGACATACTGAAAAGAAAATCAACTCTCTATCAAGGAATGTGGAGTGAGCACGGGAGGCACAAAAAGAAAGTCATGCTGGCAATGCAGGAGGAAGGGACAGGGAAGGGGAAGGGGTGGTGACAAGGGGCAGAAGAGAAATGGGAGGTGGAGAAAACATATGCAGGACCCAAAAGGTAAAAAGTTACTTTCCCAGAGGGTAAACTTCATCTCAACATCAAATATTTAGCTAATGTTCATTTTATATCCTAAAAGAGTATTTCTGATATACTTTTCAAATCTTTTTATTTTAGAATAGATCACAGTTACAATATGGTCTCACCTGCAATCAAGTTTCAAAATATTCTGAGTTTCCAGAAAATGAAAAGTGTCCAAACTCAAGAGATACTATATGTCCAGTGAGATGTGAGTTTAAAGTAGGCAGTGGGTTAACCTAGAAGGATGCAAGCTCAGATAAAGAACAACTTTTGGACAGTAAAGTTGAATTACCAGTGGAGGTGTTAACAGTCCACCCCTCACTCAGAGGCCTCATAAAATCAGCTCTATTTCCTCCCACCTGGGGGACTGAGCTGGCGCACCTGCAGACAGAGGGCGGCGAGCTGGCCCCATGGCCCCAGGTGCTCTCAAGGTGCTGATCAATCTGAAGCTATCCACATTCAGGTCACTCCAGTACACAAGCAGTTTCACTAATTTCTCTTATTTGCTGACCTACCTGACCCTGCTGGCATTTAGTGAACCTCTAGGTTTCAAATTCTCTTCTAAGCGTTTTTTTTATGTTCTAACTAAACTGGGCTCTCCTATGGTCTCAAAAATCTCAGGGAAACCTGCATTTCTAATTTAACCCATAAGAGACCAAAGAATCAAGGCGTGCAGTATTGTTGAAGTGAGCTCTCCTCTTTCCTCTCACCAAGCACATTTAAGATCACACTTGTGTATCCACTAAGGAGATTTGAGGTTTAATTTTTAAAAAGAAGCAACTCCATTTCTTAAATTACTGCTTAAGAGTATGTAGATAGTCCTAAACTTTGTCTTTGCAGATGTATTTGGATAAAAGTAAAGTCCCAGGAGAGAGAGAAAAATTAGAGGGAATTCGGGACCTAGTTCTTATCTGACCTGGCCACTCTGTCCTGTGTCCTCCCCATCAGTAAACTGAAGCGGTTCTCCTTTGAGATGTGAGGGGAATTTAATAAAACTGTATCGGTGGGAGGTTCTAAACACTCTGGAAAGTAAACATCTTCATTAATCAGTGTTTGCTGAACACCCAAGCCTTATGGAAAGCATTCCATGTAGCAGATTTCCACCGTGTCCAACATCAGAGCGAAGCATTCTGCTCAGCACAGGGTGGGCATTAGAGGCATGTTAGCCAGTTTCAATCACCCCTCCCCAATTCTCTGTGTCCACTATTTTTTTTTTTTTTTTTTTTTTTTTTTTGAGACGGAGTTTCGCTCTTGTTACCCAGGCTGGAGTGCAATGGCGCGATCTCGGCTCACCGCAACCTCCACCTCCTGGGTTCAGGCAATTCTCCTGCCTCAGCCTCCTGAGTAGCTGGGATTACAGGCACGTGCCACCCTGCCCAGCTAATTTTTTGTATTTTTAGTAGAGACGGGGTTTCAGCATGTTGACCAGGATGGTCTCGATCTCTCGACCTCATGATCCACCCGCCTCGGCCTCCCAAAGTGCTGGGATTACAGGCTTGAGCCACCGCGCCCGGCCTGTGTCCACTATTCTTAAATAAGAGAAAACAACTCTGGGAGAAGGAAAACAATTCAGCAACATAAACTACGAGCATCTCATCAATAAAATGTTCCCTACATAACTCAGAGCTACACAAGAGAACACAGATTCTTCAGCAACAAGTTCGACAGTCACAACTCCAGTCCATTTAAAAAAGTGACATGTTATTATCTACTCAATGGAAAAACTTGTCTGTGTTTTCTTTAGGTCTGTGGAAACAACAGTGAAAACTCAAACCATTTCAAACACACTTGGGCTGTTAAGGGTTGTAAAGCTCTTGAATTAAGGCAGAGAAAACAAAAGCCTCAAATAAGAAAATATTTACTTGCTCATAAAGTTCACATGTAAGAAGTATTTCAGCTGTATGCTGTATGTTATTTATAAACGATTAATTACTTTGTCACCTGAATAAAATAATGTATAGGAAATACCTGTTTATTTTCTTTTGCTGGGGGTGGGACGCAGTAAGAATAAAAAAAAAGAGAACTACTTGGCAAGTAGGAGCTAGGGGCTGGGTAAATGTGAGTTCCTTTCTCCTTCCCTTTCCTGCCCACTGTGGGGCTTGATGTGGCATTACTCAATGGGCCAACGAGAATTCATCCAATGCACACCTAAGTATGACACACTAGACTGGGATCTAAAGGTCTGCCTGTCACTGAGCCGTAAGTTAACCAGCAGCAGAGCTGAGAACAGACAGGACCAAAATGTGATCCTGCAAGCAGCAGCAGTTGGTGAAGACAGGCAGGACATCTCTGGTCTCCAAGGCTTTCAAGATGAATCAGTTGTGTGGGCGATGAGCAACCCCTGGGCCTTTGCTTTCTGCTCTGGTCTGTTTCGCTGCTCAGCAGAACCTTGAGATTTCAGGTGGGTAGAGAGAAATGAGGCTTCAAACACACAACAGTCAATTTTCCAATTTATTGGCTACCCCACAGGGTGGAGAAAACAGCTTCTCACAGGGGAGGCTGCTTGGGTTTCTGCTTGAGTTGCCTGGCAGTTGCAATTCAATCTGCACGTGCTACTCCCCACTCACCCCCAACCCAATTTCTTTAGACAATTAGGAATGGCTGACTTTTTTAAAAAACAAGTCATACTCCAGATAAAGTTGCTCTATCACCTCATTTTTTTATTCTACCAAATTGGCAAAAATTCACAATGGTGTGCTGACTCCAAGGCGGGGAAGGGGCACCTTCAAACTTACAGATATAACATACAAACATCACAAAGGGGCTCTTGATGAGCAGTTTCGAAACCTTGGACGTGTCTGCATTCTCTGCCCCAGCTTTACAGGTCTGGGGACTTACACCAAGCAACAACCTGGGATACACAGCAAGATTCAGTACACAGTACAGTTCACCAAATCACTGTTCCTAAGAGGAAAAGCTAGGGCATAACTCCAAAATCCAAAAACAGTGATTTCACTAAATAAACTATGATATATCTTATGGCAGAACAGTAGGCTGCCATCAAAATTGAGGTCAGAAAAGATTATTTCAAGATATGCAAAAACATACCAGTATTCACAATATTAGGAGTGAAAAACAGCTTATAAATCAGTGCATTGTGATCCCATTTTGTAAATACACACATAGGTATAGAAGGGCAGATATGCTCTATGTAGCCATCGGGAAAAAAGGACCACATAGAAAAAAGACTAAAAGCATTTTGGTACCGTGAAGGGTAGAATTAAAGGTGATCTTATTTTCTTCTTTGTAAAAACAAGATTAAGTATCATCATTGATTTAAAGAGCACAAAGTTTGAAGAAAATGCTTTCCCCAGGCATTCAGCAAGGATACAGCTTTCCTCTATTATGCCCAGGCAGCCACTCTGCAAGCTCCCCAGAATATAAGATGCAGCACCCACACTCCCTGAGCACCTTGTTCCTCTCGAACCATACGAAGGGATGACAACAACATGGATTCAGCAAGTGGAAGGTATGTTTGCCACTGTGTGTCAGCCAGACTTCAAGATGGTCCCCAGTGATTCTTGCCTCCTGGCATTCATGACCCTGTGCAGTCATATAGAGCTGACCTATATAACCAACAGGATGCTGCAGAAATGACAGTATGGGACTTCCAAGGCTAGGGCTCTGGGGGAAACCAGTCACCATGTTGTGAGAATATTCGAGCAGCCCTGGAGAAAAGTCCATGTGGCAAAACACTGAGGCCTCCTGCCAACAGCCAGCAGTAGCTTCCCAGCCTCTGTAGTGGGCCAGTTTGGAAGCAGGTGCTCCTGCCTGTCCAAATTACAGTAGACTGCAGCCCCAGCCGACAGCTTGACTGAATCTCATGAGACATACCTGGCCAGAAACACCCAGGCTCAATGGTCCAAATTCCTGACCCAGAGAAACTAAAAAATGTTTATTATTGTATATTGCTTAAAAATGTATATTGCTAAGTTTGGAGTAACCTGCTATGCAACACTAGATAACTAACAGAGATGGCCTTACTTAAAGACCAATGTGACACACACAGAATTCTCTTCCCAGGAGCTGGGACTGGGGTCTCCACCGGCGCAAGTGCAGGCAAAGGCTGAGAGGTATCTGCACAGGCACCCACACTACTCTGCCCAGGGTGTGCCAAGGGCAGAGGCAGGGGCAGATTTCCATCACCACAGTCTAGGGCTCCTCTGTGAAACACAGTAGGCCAGCTGACTTCCAAAACTGCTTGGTGAGCACTAACTGGGGCAGCAGAGGAGAAGCATCAGCTCCCCCACAGGAGACAGCATCTGGCCTTGTCCACAGAGGCACTAGGAATCAATCTGGAGTCATGAGGTCACATGTACATGGCCCCAGATTGGAAGTAAACCCACAGAACAAATGACCCTCCACAAAGTAAGTCTTGAAACTGTGCATGCTGCTATAATCCCTTTGATGTACCTTTAAGTTCATTTGGCCCTTTTGATATTTGTTCTTGAAGTTGTCTCCAAGTAAAATTATTTAACTCTCAATATTATGACCATATTTTAAGTGACTTGGGTTAACTACCTCCCTATGGAACTGCTACAAGCGATTTGTAATTTAAACAGCATTTTTTCCATTCCCCTCTCCACCCCCCCTCCTTTTTTAAAAAATCATAAACGTTTGGCAATAATCTCAGAGTTGTCAGTTACTTTAAACATTGCAGGCAAACACTAGAAATCAAGACAGCCAGGCTTCCAAGTCAATAAAATTATTATTGCTCAGAATGTTTCACTTGCAACAGTTTCTGTATATATTAGTATCAAATCAGGTTAGTAAACTGGAAAAAAATCACCAAAGTAGGAGATATAAATCCACATGGAAATACAGAAATTTAGCAAGTAATTATAGGAAAAAAAGGGTAATCGGGAGAAATTTGGTTTGAATATTTAAGAAAAGGCAATTCTAAAATGGTTTGTAACAAAATAGAAAAATACAATAAAGATTTAAAATTGTTAGTTCTAAATAAAAAAATCTTAACATAGGGTTTTATTTCATTTTTTAGAGAAACATTTTTCTCTAAAATGGGTACAATCATTTTTATACAGAAAACTAATCAGATCAGTGTTGCCAGGGTGGTTTCGTGGGACACTCAGCCACACAACTACTCCTTGGAGGACTGGCAGAAAGACCCCTGTGCTTAGTCCCCTGAGCCCGAACTAGAAATACCACTTTCCCTCTCCTGTAAGTAGTTTTCAGTGTCATTTTAGACATAAACAGGCTTTAAAGAGTCTAAGTGCTTTTGAAGAGAATGAATTACAGTATTTCAAAGAAACTGTACTTTTATTTTTCTAATCGGCTGGACAGACACCATTCTAAAAAGGCCAAGAAACATAAACTTGACAAGATAAATTTTTGTCACTCTAAACCATTCCTTTTACATCATATAAGTGTAGGAATCTGGGAAGAATTAAGTCCCTCTCATTCTCTCTCCCAATACCATGTAAAAATGAGTAACAGTCACAAAAAAAAATATATATATATATATATATATGATTCATAGATACATTCTACTATGTGTTTTGACTTGTAGAAATTTTCATACCAGAAAAGGTTAAACATTTTATTAACTGTAAGGTGTTTAGTTGGGTACAAAATAGGAGGAAAAAACATTAAGATGTCAAACGAAAACAAAAAGTTACACTGACATCCAAGAAAAGCTCAAAATTTCAACTTGGGACCTGAACATACTGGACAGATTAAACAGCTAGGCTATCAACTAACAGCCACAGATAATAAGACGACTGTGGAAACCAGATGGCACTCCATTAATAAGCCACTCCCTATGTATGAATGACATCTGGTCACTTAACTCTGCAATTCATTAATTCGATAAACAGTTACTGAGCACTTAACCACCGTGCTCAGTACCGCCACACATAGAATGAAGCAGAACCCAGCTGGATGACAGGCTCGCTCACTTTTTGGCTCAGAAGCCAGAGACTTCTATATCTAGGAAGCCTAATTATGAACTGAATAGCACCTGTCTGGCTTATCATAACAAACATTTTCTGTACAACTGTAATGGTACAGCCCCATATCAGCTAATATATTAATAAAAGGAAGTTTGCAAGACTCTACTGAGCTCAGCAGGATGACTTAGAATGAGGATGTTGACTTGCCAGGTATTTGCTTTAGGTTTAACCAATGAAGTTCCCCTATCTATCCAAACTCTGAAAAGGGGAGAGAAGATAACTCAAATAGTATAAAAGAATGTAAGATACATAAAATAATCCTTTCATTCTTAGAGATTTTTTCTGAAGCTAAACTTCTTCAAAATGCTGAGTTAGGATATCGTTTTGCAAACTGCTGTAAAGTACAAATTTGGGAAATATATTTTGACCCAAACATGGAAACAAACCTTTTTTTCTTGAAAATTAGTATTGATAAGCTTTTTAGTGAATACTCAAGTTCAAAAAGCTAAAAACAACTATTCAAACTCACTAGATTTATTTGGCTATTGCATGTGAAACAAGCATCACATCCAAGTCTGAAGTCAGCTAACTCCTTTACAAAGGTACTAAAGTTGCAAAGGACTTAACTGGTTCGTAAGCTCTCTCTAAACAGGCTATTTTCTTTTTAATTTTCTTTACCTTGTAACAATGATAACTTAATACATTCTTTTGTTTTTTTTTGTGACAGGGTCTCACTCTGTCATTTGGGCTGGAGTGCAGTAGTACAGTCACTGCCCACTGCAGCCTTGACCTCCCAGGCTCAAGTGATCCACCCACCTCAGCCTTCTGAGTAGCTGAGACCACAGGTGTGCACCACCACACCTGGCTCATCTTTCAACTTTTTGTACAGATTCGGTCTCACGATTTTGCCCAGACTGGTCTGGAACTCCTGAGTTCAAGTGATCCTCCCACCTCGGCCTCCCAAAGTTCTGAGATTAAAGGTATGAGCCACTGTACCCAGCCAACTTTTGTATTCTTAAAAGCTGTATTTCCAGATTTTAGAGGCAAACAGACTTGGGTTCAGATCCTAGCTCTGCCTCCTGCATGTGTCTTAACCTCTCTGAATCACCTCTCCTGATATGTACAAGGGGAATAACATCCCCACATGTGTTAGCCTCAACAGGGTGGGAAGGACACATTTGCAGTAATGACGGATTTTTATCTAATCTGAATATTAACATATGCATTCTACAGATTCTTTGGTATATATTTATTATAACATAATTTTAAAAACTGATGACGAGATCTAGTTTTCAAAACCTTTCTTTTTTCTTTGTGGAATAAAGTTCATGGTACAAATTATATATATATATATATATATGCTTTTTAAAAAGCTGTATTTTGAGGTGGTTTGACATCTGGGTTGCTCTTGAACGTTCTGGTGACTGTAAATGGAGACGTTTCTGCATGCTGGCCCCAGCTTTCCAAGTTTATGTTTCCTGCCCTCAAACCTCTTGCCCCAGCAACCTTACTTCTCTCTCCAGGCCCAGGTCTGGTGAGGGCCAAGGGGGCTGTTCTGCTCCCACGGCCCCACAGTTTTGTTTTTGTAAATGTAGATATACATGTCCTGCAAGTCATCAGAAATTAAGCAAATATAGTCATGCCAAAATATTCCTTTTAAAACATCTGCTCTAACAACAACCAATTAAAGTGATGACAGAGCCTCTGAAAAGGAAAACAGATGACCATGCTAGTGCTGTTTTTAATGCTTTATGTAATAAATAGCACAGGAGTAACTTAACCAGCTTACTCTGGCTTCAGCCTCTTGGTTATGAAGTCAATGCTCTAAAAGTGGAGTAACTCAGAGTGTAATTGGCCAAAAACATTAAGCTGTTCTGCACTGATGGAGATGGGATAAAGGCCTTGAAAAATAATGAAAAGGAGGCCCTGCACTGGGGAGTTATATTCATTCATCATAGGGATCAATTAAAACCTCCGCATGACCCCAGACTCTTTACAACTACAATGTTTTAAACATTTTTTCATTGAAATGTTCTCAATTAAATAAGCCATTAAAGTAAGAGAACAAAATTTAAACTGTAATGAGACCAAGGTCTCAAGATAAAATAAATACTAGAGAATGAGAAAGGGGCCCCTTAGATGAAAATGTCATGTGAAGTGGCGGCCTCTCTCCATCCGCCTGCCTTTATTCTACTAAGCAACAGAGCCACAGACCACAATTCCAGGGCATGTGCACAGTGGGGATTGTTTGGAAGAGCACTGACTAAGGAGTGACAAGGCATCGCTCAGTTCCATTTCCATGAGGTTGTCATCCACGGCCATGTGGCTAGTACACCCAAGAATCTGCCGAGTAGGTCCATGGGACAAACACTACAAGAAATGACACAAAATAATTCGCTATGAATGCCACCAGCACTCCAGACTCATGTTTTTCTGTTATTAGATGATACTGATGATGATGGCAATGCTTTCACTGTCTGGATGTACAGAAACCTCAGAAGGGTTCACTCCACGGCTTCTTTGTTCATTGGCTTGATTTGCTCTTAGCCTCTCATGAACCAATGAAGAACAACAAGATTGGATGTGAGCAGGATAAACAGCAACCCCATGTTCTCGCTCTGGCGACACAAAGCTTCTTTATTCTGAGAAAATGACTTTCTTTAGAACCCTCATCGAAAGCATATATTTGTTGACTGCCTACTCTGTGCACTCCAGTGGGAGCTGTGGGAGAGTTTTAAGTTCTGGTTCTTGCCTTAAGGAGTTCATTATTTAATTGCAGAACAAGAGATGAGCTCTTGAGAAGTCAAATGGAAATGACTTACATTGTTTTTTTTGTCTATTTTTGAGACAGAGTCTTGCTCTGTCACCCAGGCTGGAGTGCAGAGGCACGATCTCAGCTCACTGTAACCTCTGCCTCCTGGGTTCAGGCAATTCTCCTGCCTCAGCCTCCCATATAGCTGGGATTACAGGCATGTGCCACCATACCCAGCTAATTTTTGTATTTTTAGTAGAGATGGGGTTCCACTCTGTTGGCCAGGCTGGTCTCAAACTCATAACCTCAAGTGATCAGCCCACCTCAGCCTCCCAAAGTGTGGGATTATATGGATGAACCACTGCACCTGGCTAAAATGACTTACATTTGAAGACAATGAGAGTGCTACCAAACAGCTGTACACATCAGCAATATACACACAGAGACATGCCACGCCTGCCATCCCAAGTCAAAATCTATGCTAGAGAGAAGAGGACAGGAAGAAGGAAACTACTCTGCAGCCATGTAGGTGACAGAGTTAGAGCACAGACTTGGGGACAAGAAAATACAGATGTGCCATTGTAGACGATCCCTACAGGGAAGCAGTGGGGGACAGGAATGGAGACACAGACTCGGCTCAGCCTGAAGTTTGATCTTTAGCCCCAAAGGAAGTGGAGCCAGCAAAGACTTGTGGAAGGAACTGCTATGATCAAAGTGTTCAGGAAATGTTAAGCAGGCCATGATATGCAAGACACAGTACAGAAACCCTTGGCATGCAGATGCACTGGGAGCGATTAGAATAACTCCAGTTTGAAGTGATAAGGCCTCAAGTTCAGTGGTGACACACACACAAAACAGAAAATCTGGGTCATCTGCACCTAACATTTGAGGTGGGAGCGAGGGGTGAGTGAGGCACTAAGGGCAGGCCCAGCAGAACCAGCGCTCAGTCGGCTCAGTCCATGGTGGTCACTCATGTTGTTTTCATTATCACCAAGATGTCAGTGAGCAAGCCCTGGTTACAGATAAGGAATCAAAAGCCAAGGAAGAGGGGGTAGCTCCCAGGAGCCTGATCCGATGACAGAATCCTGCACATTACAGGAGAAAGAGGAACTCAGCTGAGGAATGCGAAGACTGACCGCCTTTTGGGCAGAAATACCTGGCCTCTGGTTTCATGCAGGTGGATAGCCTGGAGGGAGTCTGGCCTGAGTGAGGGGGTGGGACTCTCAAGGAGAGAGTGTCAGCACCAAGGGCCAACCCTCGACCAGCAGGAGGGGACCCTGCTGGCAAACCCTGACTCCAGAGCTGTGGCTTCCATACCGTGTGGCCAAAGGCCCCTCAGGAGTGGCCTCAGAGATGCCCCTTCCCACACACTCCTACTGACCTCACTATCCCCTGGTCCCCATGCCAAACGGCGGCTCATGATGTTTCCTATCACAGTCAAGATATAATTACAAGTCCACAAAGGGGTCCCTGCTAAGGAAGCTTGAACACAAATGCTCTATAAAGTGCCCTCCCTGCCTTTTGAGGATGGAGCCAAGCCACCAAGGCGAGCTGCGCCTCTCAGACATGCCTCTACTGGGCGAGACTTGCACCTCAAAGATGCTCATTAGCCAGAATGAGAAGAAACAAATTTCTGAAAGCGAGGCAGCCACAGCTGCAAAACTGTCCAATTCTATAGCATTAAAGCTGAAAAGAAAACCTTTGAATGACCTCACATTCAGCTCCAAAAAGTTGAGAGCCAGAAAAATCTGGAAAAGGGCAAGTGAAGCTGTTTAGTTTCCTCAAGAAAGAACAGTGAGCAGTTCAGAGGGGAGTATGAGCTGCGTAAAAATGTGAATCCGGTACCTCATTTCACTCAGCAATGCCACTGTGGCTCCGGACGCGGAAGAAAACACCTCACAGTAATGACGGGGGTGCTCAGCCTCTATCCCTGACCACTGGCGGTGGTGGCCCCAGGAGCTCTCACAGGATGAGGCCTTGCCACAGCTGTGGGTCGAGCTAACTTCACTGACAACGGAGGTCTTCAAATGGTGCCACCATCCCACTGTTCGGCTCCCAGCTCCCTCACTCCTAAACAATGGCAGGATTCAGCTGCCATTCTTTAGCAGCTACACTTGCATGCCAAAATCCTCACAGAAATATAACTGCCTGTTCCTTTTTAGAGCTGTTAAGAGCTGACCTCACTGTGTATCATGTGTGTGTAACACACTGACATCCCATAAACAGAAACTCAAAATTCAAAATTCAAAACAGCTTGTCCAACTATATCCTACAATCAGGTAGCACTCAGCACTCATACCATAGTACTAGCCCAAAATGTGTTTTTAAGTTTCAAAACGTAAATCAAAAATAGATAATAAAAACTGGTACTACAGACATCTGGGATCTTAAAAATATATAAACATGGACAACCATATGTTGTTCTGTTCAACAGTATTACAAGAACCAAATACAGACATTTGAAACACCTTTAGGAAGCAATGTTAAAAGCAGTGCATCCTGTTTTCTTACGGAAAAAGAACTGGCAGCCTCTGTCTAAATTTATCAGCCATATAAATGTGCAGATAGTTTAACGACTGCCCTGGGCACCTTTGCACCTGTAAGCACTTCTCATGTGGGATACACAAGTCATTCTCAGCCGAGGTAGGTAGGTACTTACTCTCTATGCATCTGACAAGGGCCTTCTGCAGGTCAAGTAATGTGCCAGTTGCCAGAGAGAGAAGAAAAAGTGACCCGGCCCCAGAGGCAGAGGCATGTGGAAAAGAGAGGGCGCTCAGGTTGAGGGCTTTCTGAGGAACCCTGAGAAATAGATTTTAGGTAAAAAGCAGCAAGTCACAGATGCTGGCGGTCAGTTCATAAGGTAGACAAATCCATGTCACAGTCACTGAGGGTCCCCTGAACATGTGGCAGAGCAAAAAAAAAGCCTTCATTGGATCAACAAATGTTCAAAAAAAAAGCACCAGCTATATGCCAGGGAGGACCTTGCCTTCAAGCAACATACACCCTCTCACGTGCCATCCTTCTTTCAGGTGAACTGATAAGAGGGGAACTGTCAGCAGAGCAGTGGCATTTGGTTCCCGAGCCCCATAACCTCCTCTCTGCCTGGCCCATCAGCAATTTTCAGCTCTGGAAAGGCTCCTGGGGACGGCTGAGACAGCAGTGGTCTCCTCTCCAGGAGGAGCTGAGCTATCTTTGAACTCTGTAGTCCCTGGCTGCTTCGTGGAACACCTGCTGCTGATGAAAAGCAGGCCCTGATCTGACGAGTACCAGCTGCTGAGAACAAAACACCCAAGGTAATTGTGGTGCAGAATGGCTGCTTTAATGAAAAGAAATGCCATCTGATGGGCTAGGTGCATTTCATGAAAGAGGTCGGGTTTCCTTTCAAAAGCAAGCTACACGGATCCCTTGGGCATCCCTACCACCCAGCCCTCCCACCTTGGTTTCCACATCCACTTAGAATTCTCTCACACCTGCTGGAAGTCAGGGGTCTAAGCAAATCACAAGTGCCTCGCAACGCCTAGGGCTGCTTCCGGGAGCAGCGCCTTCTTTCCTGCCCCTCCCACAATCTGCACTTAGAAATTCGGCACAAATCCCTTGTTTTCTTCAACTCTGGGTTTCATTTATAGGGGTTGGAAACTAATGTGCTTTTTGGCTCATATAACGAGAAAAATCTTTTGATTAAAAGACACACATAAACTGCTTCCTTTTTTGAAGCAAACAAAACTATTTTCCATGTTGTTTTAAAAGAAAATTAAGTAGACAAAGTGCAATCACTAAAGTATATCCAACTCTGCTGCTAAAGGATGACAGAAAGTAGGAAGAAAACTATACCAAGAAGATGGTGAACTCAAAGTCAAAATCAAACGTCAAGGGAAAGAGACAAATCTATTAAGCCCTTTTCAAAGGAAAAGTCATTGTTAACAGAGGTTAACACTGTCTTTCTGACCTGAGTAGGATACCAAACAGGCAGGGAACTGAGAGGCAAGACCACTGGGCATAACCAGAGACACATGGTTCCCACCCCAAATCATGACCCCAGCCTGCCCAGGCCCTGGATCTTCATTCCCCATTCCTACTACACAACAAAAGCAATGAAAATGACTTCGAGATAAGAGCCATAAAAAGAAAGTTAATTTATCAGTAATTTCACCTCCCGAGCCACAATGAGTTATCTGAAGCAGCTGTGTCAGTTCAACAAGGTGACAAGGAGGCCAGAACTGACCAGATGGCTGTTTTATATCTATTTAAAAGGGAAGTGGAACCAAAAAAAAGGGAGGGGGGAATATTTGACTTCTCTCCTATTATCTGTATGGAAATGTCAATACATATAGGATATAGGTCAACCGCATTCTTTTTAGCTGGTGCCCAGTATTCTACAGTATGGACAAGACATCCTTGCGTAAACTTTCCTCTACTGAGTAGCATTTTGGTTGTTTGGAATGCTGTATTGAGCACCCTTCTACCAATACCCTTGTGCACACGTGCATGTGCCTCTGCAGCAGCTTGCAGAAGTGGAATTGCTCAGTCAGGTTAGGTCTGGTTCTGATTTTGTCAACATTTGCTGACTGCTTTCCAAAAACACTCCCCTCCACCCCGCAGCTGGGCATGATGGCTCACGCCTGTAATCCCAGCACTTTGGGAAGCTGTGGCAGGCAAATCGCCTGAGGTCAGGACTTCAAGACCAGCCTGGCCAACGTGGTGAAACCCCATCTCTACTAAAAATACAAAAACTAGCCAGGTGTGGTGGCATGCACCTGTAATCCCAGCTACGTGGGAGTCCAAGTCACAAGAATCGCTTGAACCTGGGAGGTGGAGGTTGCAGTGAGACAAGATGGAGATCATGCCACTGCACTCCAGCCTGAGCAACAGAGAGAGACTCTGTCTCAAAAACAAACCAACAAAAAAAGGACTTCCCCAGTCTGCTCCCACCAGCAGTGTATTAAAGTGCCCAGTTCCTGCATTCTTATCAATTGCTAGTATTATCAATTTTTTATTTTTACCAAACTAACAACACAAAACATGGGAGCTTATAATTTACATTTCCTGAATCATCAGGAAGATTGAACATCTTTCCACAACTTTTTTTTTTTTTTTTTAAGAAACAGGGTCTCACTCTGTCACCCAGGCTGGAGTGCAGCGGTGAAATCATAGCTCATTGCAGCCTTGAATTCCTGGACTCAAGTGATCCTCCCACCTCAGCCTTCTAAATAGCTAGGACTACAAATGTGTACCACCATGCCTGGGTAATTCTAAAATTTTTTGTAGAGACGGGGTCTACACTATGTTGCCCAGGCTGGTCTCAAACTCTTGACCTCAAGCAATCCTCCTGCCTCAGTCTCCCAAAGTACTGGGATTACACGCATGAGCCACTGTGCCTGGCTGCTTTTCAAATCTTAATGTCTGCTTTTATTTCTTCTGGGCATTACCTGTTATCAGCCTTTTCTCAGTTTCTTACGGCTCTTCAGCCTTTTTTTCATTGTTATTGATTTGTAGATCCTCTTTATAAATTCCAAATATTAGTACTTTGTTTAAAAAAAGTTTCATAAATGGAGCAATACCATGTTTAAAGACCAGAAGACTCAACACAGTAAAAAAGTTAAATCTCTGCAAATTGAGTATAGGTTTAATGCAATTCCCAGCATCATTGTTTTGTAGACACAGACAGCTTTTTCTAAAACTTATACAAAAAGGCACAGGTCCTAGCATTGCTAAAAAACATGTCTAACAAAGGAGAATAAAGTGGGAGGAAGTACTGTACCCAATGGAAAGGCTTAATACATAGCTACAGTGATCAAGTTAGAGTGATAAGGGCAAAGGGATAGGCACAAAGATGAATGGAACAAAACAGAGAGCCCAGAAACAGATCACACAAATAAGTCTACCTAGTTTTTGACAAAGGTATAAAAATGGAGGCAAGACAGTGATGGATCAACAAGACATCCATAGAAGCAAAGAAAATGAACCCCAACCTAAAGGTGGGTAGACTGAATCACTGTCAACATCCTGGTTAGGATATTATCTGTAGTTCTGCAAGATGCTTCCACGTTAGGAGAAACTAGGTGAGCGGTACACAGCATCTCACTGTATTATTTCCTACAATTGCATGTGACCCTATAGTAACCTCAATACAAAATTCAATTTAAAATATTACAAATACTTTCTCTAGCCTAACTTTTTTCTTCTGAATTTGTTTATGGTATATGGGGTTAATTTTTATTTAGTCAAAATATATTCTCTGGATTTATTTAATATTTTTTACTTTACAATTTTCTCAAAGTTGTTAAAATGAGCAGATAGGATGTATATTTTAAAGTCTCTTTATACTAAATACATCTTTTTGTAATAAAGAGCCTTCTTTTTTCTTCCTTTCTTTTTCTTTCAGCTTCTGCCCTGCTAAATAAAAATTTCTTTTTTGGGCCAGCCACAAGGGCTCATGCTTGTAATCTCAGCACTTTGGGAGGCCAACTCAGGCAGATCACTTGAGCTCAGGAATTCGAGACCAGCCTGGGCAACATGATGAAATTCTATCTCTACAAAAAAGATATAAAAATTAGCCAAGTATGGTTGTGTGAACTTGTAGTCCCAGCTACTCAGGAGGCTAGAATGGGGGGACAGCTTGAGTCTGGGAGGTTGAAGCTGCAGTGAGCCATAATCACACCACTACACTCCAGCCTGGGCAACAGAGCAAGACCCTATCTCAAAAAATAAAAATAAAATTTTTTTTTTTTTTTTTTTTTTTTTTGAGAAGGAGTCTCGCTCTGGCGCCCAGGATAGAGTGCAGTGGCGCAATCTCCGCTCACTGCAACCTCCACCTCCCAGGTTCAAGCAATTCTCCCGCCTCAGCCTCCTGAGTAGCTGTGATTACAGGCACCTACCATCATACCTGGCCAATTTTTATATTTTTAGTAGAGATAAAGTTTCACCATGTTGGCCAGGCTGGTCTCAAACTCCCCTCCTGACCTCAAGTGATCCACCCACCTTGGCCTCCCAAAGTTCTGAGATTATGAACAGTAAAAATATTTTTTTTTCTTTCTTTTTTTTTAAGTTCTGGATACATGTGCTGAACATGAAGGTTTGTTACATATGTATACATGCAGCATGGTGGTTTGCTGCACCTATCAACCTGTCATCTAGGTTTTAAGCCCCATATGCATTAGGTATTTGTCCTAATGCTCTCCTCACAACCCCCAATAGGCCCCGGTGTGCAATGTTCTCTTCCCTGTGTCCATGTGTGCTCACTGTTCAACTCCCACTTATGAGTGAGAACATGCAGTGTTTGGTTTTCTGTTCCTGTGTTAGTCTGCTGAGGATGACAATTTCCAACTTCATCCATGTCCTTGCAAAGGACATAAACTGATTCTTTAAAAATATATATATTTTTTGTTAACCATAAAAAACTCTGTAAAAGATAACATTTAAAAAATTAAACCTGAGCATGACATTAAAAGATATGGTCAAGTAATCTCAATTTCAAGCTTAAATTGATATGACAAAAGAGTAATTAAACATCACGAATATAATGGAAAGGGCACATGTACCTGTAGTGGTTCATGAAGGGAAGGAGGAAAGAGTCTGCAAAGCCAGGAGAATGGGAGAGCTCTCATCTGCCCCTTACCAGGTCAGCATGGGAACTCACAGTGGGAGCAACAGAGCCAAAGATGCAAACGGGTGCCAGACACTGCTTTTGACCAAGTTCATTAGCACCTGACTTGGGTTTGGGTTCATCAGACTACATCCCAGAAAGAAAAGATGTTTGTTTCACTTTTCAAAAACTTTTTAAAGGAATATACAAAAAGTATTAGTTTTGAAATGATAAATTCTTAAGAAAGCAGCCATGCTAATTGTCTAATATTGATAATGGGGTGTTAAAGTCTCCCACTATTAACAAGGATATTCAGGACTTGAACTCAGCTCTGGACCAAGCAGACCTAATAGACATCTACACAACTCTCCACCCCAGATCAACAGAATATACATTCTTCTCAGCACCACATCACACTTAATTCTAAGTTCAACCACATAATTGGAAGTAAAACACTCCTTAGCAAATGCAAAAGAACAGAAATCATAACAGTCTCTCAGACCACAGGGCAATCAAATTAGAACTCAGGATTAAGACACTCACTCAAAACTACACAGCTACATGGAAACTGAACAACTTGCTCCTGAATGACTACTGGATAAATAGCAAAATTAAGGCAGAAATAAATAAGTTCTTTGAAACCAATGAGAACAAAGACACAATGTACCATAATCTCTGGGACACAGCAAAAGCAGTGTTTAGAGGGAAATTCATAGCACTAAATGCCCACAGGAGAAAACAGGAAAGATCTAAAGTTGACACCCTAACATCACAATTAAAACAACTAGAGAAGCAAGAGCAAACAAATTCAAAGCTAGCAGAAGACAAGAAATACCTAAGATCAGAGCAGAACTGAAGGAGACAGAGACACAAAAAACCCTTCAAAAAAAGTCAGTGAATCCAGGAGCTGGTTTTCTGAAGATTAATAAAATAGACCACTAGCCAGACAAATAAGAAAAGAGAGAAGAATCAAATAGACACAATAAAAAATGATATCACTACTGAGCCCACAGAAATACAGACTACAATCAGGGAACACTATAAACACCTCTACACAAATAAACTAGGAATTCTAGAAGAAATGGATAAATTCCTGGACACATACACCCTCCCAAAACTAAAAGAGGAAGTCGAATCCCTGAATAGACCAATAACAAGTGCTGAACTTGAAGTAATAATTTGTAGCCTACCAACCGAAAAAAGCCCAGGATCAGACAAATTCACAGCTGAATTCTACCAGAGGTACAAAGAGGAGCTGGTACCGTTCCTTCTGATACTATTCCAAACAAAAGAAAAAGAAGGACTCCTCCCTCATTCATTTTATGAGGCCAGCATCATCCTGATACCAAAACCTGTCAGAGACATAACTAAAAAAGAAAATTTCAGGCCAATATCCGTGACAAACATCGATGCGAAAATCCTCAATAAAATACAGGTAAACTGAATCCAGCAGCACATCCAAAAGCTTATCCACCACAATCAAGTCGGCTTCATCCCTGGGATGCAAGGATGTGTCAACATAAACAAATCAATAAATGTAATCCATCACATAAAAAGAACCAATGACAAAAATCACATGATTATCTCAACAGATGCAGAAAAGGGCTTCAATAAAATTCAACACTGCTTCATGCTAAAAACTCTCAATAAACTAGGTATTGATGGAACATATCTCAAAATAACAGGAACTATTTATGACAAACCCACAGCCAGTTTCATACTGGGTGGGCCAAAGCTGGAAGCATTCCCTTTGAAACCAGCACAAGACAAAGACGCCCTCTCTCACCACTCCTATTCAACATTGTATTGAAAGTTCTGGCCAGGCCAGTACAATCAGGCAAGAAAAAGAAATAAAGGGTATTCAATTAGGAAAAGAGGAAGTCAAATTGTCTCTCTTTGCAGATGACATGATTGCATATTTAGAAAACCCCATTGTCTCAGCCCAGAATCTCCTTAAGCTGATAAACAACTTCAGCAAAGTCTCAGGATACAAAAACAATGTGCAAAAAACACAAGCATTCCTATACACCAATAATAGAGATTCAAATCATGAGTGAACTCCCATTCACAATTGCTACAAAGAGAATAAAATACCTAGAAATACAAATTTCAAGGGACGTGAAGGACCTCTTCAAGGAGAACTACAAACCACTGTTTAAGGAAATAAGAGAAGACACAAACAAATATAAAAACATTCTATGTTCATGGATAGGAAGAATCAATATCATGAAAATTGCCATACTACCCACAGTAATTTATAGATTCAATGCTATCCCCATCAAGCTACTGTTGACTTTCTTCAGAGAATTAGAAAAAACTACTTACATTTCATAGGGAACCAAAAAAGAGCCTGCATAGCCAAGAAAATTCTAAGCAAAAAGAATAGAGCTGGAGGTATCATGCTACCTGACTTCCAACTATACTACAAGCCTACAGTAACCAAAACAGCATGGTACTGGTACCAAAACAGAGATATAGACCAATGGAACAGAACAGAGCCCTAGGAAATAATGTCACACATCTACAACCATTTGATCTCTGACAAACCTGACAAAAACAAGCAATGGGGAAAGGATTCTCTATTTAATAAATGATGTTGGGAAAACTGGCTAGCCATATGCAGATAACTGAAACTGAACTGCTTCTTACATCTAATACAAAAAGTAACTCAAGATTGATTAAAGACTTAAATGTAAGACCTAAAACCATAAAAACCCTAGAAGAAAACCAAGGCAAAACCATTCAGGACATAGGCATGGGCAAAAACTTCATGACTAAAACCCCAAAAGCAATGGCAACAAAAGCCAAAATAGAGAAATGGGATCTAATTAAAATCCAGAGCTTCTGCACAGCAAAAGAAACTATCATCAGAGTGAACAGGCAACCTGCTGAATAGGAGAAAATGTTTGCAATCTATCCATCTGACAAAAGGCTAATATCCAGAATCTACAGGGAACTTAAACAAATGTACAAGAAGAAAACAACCCCAACAAAAACTGGGCAAAGGATATGAACAGACACTTCTTAAAAGAAGACATTTATGTGGCCAACAAACATATGAAAAAAAGCTCATCATCACTGGTCATCAGAGAAATGCAAATCAAAAACACAATGAAATACCATCTCACACCAGTTAGAATGTTGATCGTTGAAAAGACAGGAAAAAACAGATGCTGGAGAGGATGTGGAGAAACAGGAAGGCTTTTACACTGTTGGTGGAAATGTAAATTAGTTCAACCATTGTGAAAGAAGTGTGGTGATTACTCAAGGATTTAGAACCAGAAATACCATTTGATCCAGCAATCCCATTACTGGATATATACCCAAAGGATTATAAATCATTCTGTTATAAAGACACATGCACACGTATATTTATTGTGGCACTGTTCACAATAGCAAAGACTTGGAACCAACGCAAATGCCCATCAATGATAGACTGGATAAAGAAAATGTGGCACATATACACCATAGAATATTATGCAGCCATAAAAAAGGACAAGTTCATGTCCTTTGCAGGGACATGGATGAAGCTGGAAACCATCATTCTCAGCAAACTAACACAGAAACAGAAAACCAAGCACCACATGTTCTCACTCATAAGTGGGAGCTGAACAATGAGAACACATGGACACAGGGAGGGGAACCTCACACACTGGGGCTTGTTGGGAAGTCAGTGGGGTAGGGGAGGGATAGCTTTAGGAGAAATACCTAATGTAGATGATGGGTTGATGGGTATAGCAAACCACCATGGCACGTGTATACCTATGTAACAAACCTGCACGTTCTGTACATGTATCCCAGAATTTAAAGTATAATAAAATAAATACAGAGAGAGAAAAAAATTAAAAAAAAAAAAAAAAAAAAACAGCATCTGGCAAACAGTGAAAAAAGAAAGCAGCCATGCACATTTGAGCTGTCTGTGCTTATGCCATTTTTTTTTTTTTTTTTTTTTTTGGAGATAGAATCTCACTCTGTTGCCAGGCTGGAGTACAGTGGCGTGATCTCAGCTCACTGCAACCTCTGCCTCCCGAGTTCAAACAATTCTCCTGCCTCAGCCTCCCTAGTAGCTGGGACTATAGGTACACGCCACCACACACAGCTAATTTTTGTATTTGTAGTAGAGACGGGGTTTCACCACATAGGCTAAGATGGTCTCTATCTCTTTACCTCGTGATCCGCTCACCTCAGCCTCCCAAAGTGCTGGGATTACAGGCGTAAGCCACTGCACCTGGCTGTTTTTTCTTTTCTTTTTTTTTTTTCCTAAGAATTCTTTTAGCTATCTTAGAACTGCAAATAATAAAGTACATATTCATTTCCTAAAATGTGCCAGATGCCACTCTTTCTATAGAGTGCACAAATGTACCCACCTTTCTACAGAGAGGTAAGTGTCCTATCCAAAGCTGTCAGATGCCATACCCAAGCCTGGGACATCAGGGGGCTGCTTCTCCAAGTGCAGGGCTCGATCTGCACCACAGTCACATCAACTGCTAATCAGTGTCCCACCCCCTCAGAAGTGGGTAAGGCTGCTTGTACCAAAACTTTCTCCTTTGATGCTAACATAGGGAGTGTTAATAAATACTCGTTGTGTGAAACAGATAAACATTAATATGTCATTCATGTTTAATGAGTAGAATAGGAAAAAGCCAAGTCAGAGATCTTCCTCTTCCTCATCTTACTAACCAAGTTACCGATGTGTTTTCGTGGGGTTGCACTTGAATTACAAACCATTAACGGACATTGAGAGGTGAAACTGGCTAGCACAATGACTTCATCTCAGTAAAGAACATCAAAGTTCATCTACCTTTTCATCTATTTATATCTATGGCAAAGACATAAAGCATGACAAACTTTTAATTATTAGGAATTAAGTATAAATAGAAGAGAGACTAACTATAGCTTGGTATTTAGACCTATAGTTAAATCTTTAAAAAAACAACAACACACAGGGGTAGGGAAAAAAAACCACACACATCTCAGACTATTATGCCCTCTGCCTAGAATGTTCTTCCCCCAATATCTACATGGAAAGGGGACTTAATAAATACTTTTTATAGACAGGAATAATGTTTAACAAGCAAACCTATCTAGCATCACAGAGCCATGTCAGTTCTCTTTCTACCACTGCGGTAGCCAGCCTCCAAGACATGCCCCACGTTCCTCGCCTCTGGGTATTCAGGCCCAGCGTACTTCCCTCTAATATTGAATAAGGCTAAACTGTGTGACCAAAAGAATATTGTGGAAATGTGTGTGTGATTTGCAAGGTGAGGCCCTGAAGGACGTTGTAGACTCCACCTTGAACTGCTCACTCTGGGGGAAGCCAGCACCATGTCATAAGCTACATCAAGCAGGCCTATGGGGAGGCACATGTGAGGAAGAACTGAGCCCCCTGCCAACTGCCCAGCAAAGCCTCTCCTGAATTCTTGACTCACAGAATCTGCATGAGATACTATATGTTTGTTAGTTTAAGCCACTAAGTTTGAGGTAATTTGTTACACAGTGATAGATAACTAATAGACATATGTGTATTTCTTTCTAAGATTCCAAGCACTCAGTAGACAACCAATAAGTGCGTGCTGACTTCAATTAAGGCAGTGGTGAGAATGATTTTCTGCTGGGTAATCTGGACTCCCTCACTCTGCTCCTTTTGTTGGCCAAGCCCACATTTAAGCAACCCAATTAGCTAAAGTTAGAGGTGCTATCTCTGGCCAAGAGAAATGGAAAGACTGTGAAAAAGTGATGGTCTGAGTTCTAGGCCATTTTTATCTCCAAAGTCTCTAAGACTGCTAGAGGTTCTTTGTCTACTTTTTAATAAATAAAAAGAGCTATCATCCTTCCCCTTGATTTCCGTTTTGTTTTTTGTTTTTTTTTCAGCATGTTGCCAACAGAGTAGTAATGTATAAATAGTAATGCATAAACTACAAATAAGGTCCAGTGCTACATTTGGGCAAAGTAGGCACTCAGGGCATCCTGCTCATTTGTGGAATAAGGGTGGTCCCCGTGACCAAAGAAAGACCACCCACAGGTGATGGGATGTACAAACTGGAACCTGAGAATGACTTTTGCTTTAGTTATAATAGTATTGCCTTTGACAAAATTCAAACATCTGTGGATTAGTGTTGTATCAATGTTAATTTCCTAGTTTATATCATTATATTACAGTTATGAAAAAAACAACCATTGAGGAAAGTTAAATAAAGCTATAAAGGTGATCTGCATACTATTTTTGCAACTTTTTTGTATGACAAATTATTTCAAAGTTTAAAAGTTAAAAAAATGGAATTCATTTAAAGTAACAACAAAAAAGAATATTGCCATTAAAATTTAAATGACACTAAGCCCATTTACTGAAAGGCTCTGATGCCAGTTTTCCAGGATGCACTTGGAGAGGCTGTTCTGCCATGGTCATGACTAAGAAAGGTACTGAGAAACATGTGGAGTCTAAGCTTGATTTCAAACCTCCTATTCTCTGGTGAACAAAAGACTTCAAGTGTGTGGGGGTGGGGTGTTAGCTATATGGGGGCTGCAGGGCCAAGAGCTATCAAATATACAATGGCACTTCCTCTGACAACTGAAGGAGCGAGGTAGACAGTGTTCCCCCCGCATCCAAGTGCTCCTGCATGTTCTCAGTCAGCCTCCCAGGAAGTGAATGAGAATATAAGTAGAGATGATATCTAAGAGTCAGTGAGGTACCACCAGGCCCCTTTTCCGCGACCAGGAGTCTGGTGACACAAGCCGGACAAAGCCTAGATTCCTGAGTCAACAGATGGAGTAGACTCCTGCCAAACCATGTAGTACTTTAGCGAGATTAACTTTTATTATGTTAAGTCATAGAGATTTCTGAGTCTGTCTGCTGTGACAACTAGCATTTCTTAAGATAATCCCTATAAAAATAGTTACATTTAGAGAATAATTAACCTAGAACATCTAAGAAAAAAATCAAAGTGCTAAAAATTATCAAGTCACAATAAAATCTTTGTAGAGAACAAAGAAAATATCCAAGCCTCCTTTATTTCTAGATGTTTCCTCCATTTTCTTAAAAAGAAAACAGAAGTAAGCAAATACTTACAAATACTGCCATACTGCCTGTGTTAGAAAAAAAGAAAAGAAAATAAATGAGGCCGTGTGCAGTGGCTCACACCTATAATCCCAGCACTCTTGGAGGCTTAGATGGATCATTGGAGGATCATCTGAGGTCGAGAGTTCGAGACCAACCTGGCCAACACAGTGAAACCTGTCTCTACTAAAAATACAAAAAATTAGCTGGGCATGGTGGTGGCACATGCCTGTAATCCCAGCTACTTGGGAGGCTGATGCAGAAGAATCACTTGAACCTGGGAGGCGGAGATTGCAGTGAGCCAAGATCGTGCCATTGCACTCCAGCCTAGGTAACAAGAGTAAAACTCTGTCTCAAGAAAAAGAAAAAAGAAAACAAATGAAATGCTCATCAGTTAGGAAAAGAATATGGCCTTTCAATGAAATACTACCCTCTGGGGACTCCCAGGTGTTCCCCCTGATGTGATGCGTGCTGCACCAAAATGCTCCCCTCCACCAAGGCTCTCAATTGTCCAGCCTACAGCCCTGCCACGCTACAGGAAGGCCCATGCACTTTCTGTGATGGCTGATAATTGCTGATACAGGATGATAGGTACATGGTGGCCCATTATACTATCCCCTCTATTTATATGAGTTTGAAGTTTCCTATAATACAAAGTTTTAAAAATAAGTATTTCAGAAAATAATGCCATAATTTTTTTTCAGTCTTTTTTTTTATTGCATTTTATGTTTTGGGGTACATGTGAAGAACATGCAAAATTGTTGCATAGGTACACACATGGCAGTGTGATTTGCTGCCTTCCTCCCCTTCACCTATACCTGACATTTCTCCCTATGCTATCTCTCCCCACCTCCCCACCACCCCGTCCCTCCCTCATTTCCCCCCAACAGACCCCAATGTGTAGTGCTCCCCTCCCTGTGTCCACGTGTTCTCCTTGTTCAACACCCGCCTATGAGTGAAAATATGCGGTGTTTGATTTTCTGCTCTTGTGTCAGTTTGCTGAGAATGATGGTTTCCAGGTTCATCCATGTCCCTACAAAGGACACAAACTCATCGTTTTTGATGGCTGCATAATATTCCATGGTGTATATGTACCAAAAAATGCCATAATTAAAACAGACTTACCCTTGCAATAAACAGAAATTACCACTCTCACTAAAAGAAGCAAGAAAACGAACTCACACTGATAAAGCAATCGGCCTAGTACGTCACTGGTCAGGGTTGCTAACAGATTAAACTCATTAGTCTACTATAATCATTCACGTAAATTCAGTAGTAATCAAAGCTATCTGTATCTAGATTAATTGAAGAGAGTTCATAACCTTGTTTGAAAAGCAAAGATACTAAATTGAAAGCATTTCCACCAAACCTCATTTCCTAGGCTGTATTACAGATACTAAAATTCTGGGTTCTTGTTTTGTTGTTACTGAAATTAAATTTAAATGTTACGTCATAACGTAGCTAAACATTCAAATAACCAAAAACACTCTTTGAAATAACTTTATTCCAAACTACAGGTTAAAATAAAATACATAAACATGATCCATAAGCATTTGTTAATTTTCTGAAGTAATAATGTAATCTCACTTTAAAAGCACTATTAACATTGATTAATGCTTTTTTTTTAAAAAAAAAAAAAAAAGGTTCTTTTAACAATGCGAGAGACTTTTATTTGCATATGTATAAAACCAAAGCCTCCCTTACCAACTTATCCTTTTACTCAACAGATTTTTTTAATGAAATTTCTCATTTAAAAAATCAATAAGATTGAATAGATTATTTTCCCCAGCCCACCAAATACAGAGAATGTTTCTGACAGTGAAAAATACCGGTTCTGGAGAGCCAGTGTGACTCCCAGAACTCTGGCCTGGAGAAACACAACAGAACGGGTAAGCGGGTAAGCACGGAACAATGGCTTTGCACGCAGGTCCTAAGAGATTCTCCTTAACACCATCCCACCATTGGGGAGAGAGTCCACAGATAGACCTGTAACCCCCTGCAACTACACTGAACTGAGCTAGCCTTTGAAGACCAAGGGGTGAGGACTTGAATACTTTCCAGAGCAGCTCACTCCTGGAGGACCCAGTGCCACTGCATTAGTCCATTTTCATACTGCTATGAAGAAATATTCAAGACTGGGTAATTTATTTTTAAAAAAGACGTTTAATGGACTCACAGTTCCACATGGCTGGGGAGGCTTACTCCCATGAGACTTACTCACTATCATGAGAATGGCACGGGAAAACCCTGCCCCATGATTCAATTACCTCCCACTGGGTCTCTCCCACAACATGGGGAGATTATGGGAACTATTATAAAATTCAAGATGAGAGCTGGGTGAAGACACAGCCAAACCATATCAGCCACCCATTGGTCTGAGAAATTCTGGAGCTTTATTTGTTTAAACAGACCATATTATAAATTGGAAAGAAATCACACTTAAGGAAATTCAGTCAGAAAAAATCTGAAGCATTGCAACCTGAAAGACTGTCTTCTATTGGGGCCCAGCTCTCTCACTTAGCCACGTCACATGACCTTGAACAAGTCATTTGAGGCCATCACCACGCCCCTCTCCTCTCATGATGGCTGTGAGGGTCACGTGCATGGATTTGAAACTTCAAAACTGTTTGTTCTCAAATGTGTTTTTATTAACAATGATGCTCTGTTATTGTAATCCTCCTTCACATATAACAATTTCATTTTTCAAAAGCAAGGTTTACTTTTGGAGTTACACATTTCTAAAACAACAGTTTTCTAACATTTCATTTTTAAAAAGTAAATAAACTTTTGGAAAGAATGCCAGACCTACTAACCAAAGAGGGAAGTCTGATTAGAAGCTTATGAATTAACCAGTCTAAGTGTTAAACAAGTATGTTATTTGTCTGTTTAGCTCGTATACCTCTCATGGTAATTATAAGCCATTAATAAACAAAATTATTTGAATTTCATAAGCTACTTTATTTTTTAGAGTATTCTTATTTCACACTCAAAAAGATAACTACTACTTTCATATATTTGCATACTTTAGATTAATATTTAAGTTCAAAGAGAGCTAATTTACGAATCTGTTTGGTTTTTTTCCTTTGAGACAGGGTCTCACTCTGTCACCTAGGCTGGAGTTTGGTGGTGTGATCTTGGCTCACTGCAGCCTCGACCTCCCAGGCTCAGGTAATCCTCCTACTTCAGCCTCCCATGCAGTGCAGATTGCAGGCACATGCCACAATGCCAAGCTAATTTTTTGTAGAGATGGGGACACACTGGCAAAACTTCTATTTCTTAAGCAAGTCAGCCAATACCTGCTCCTGAACACTTCTCTCCTCTATTCCCCAGTGCCATTTAGTCCCTAAACAGATATGACAGCATCCATCATTCTGTTATAAATTCAGCAAAAATCGACAATTTATCATACTATTTTTAATCCCACCCCATATCTGCATAGAGTTTTGCAGTCTACACAGCGTTTTTCCTATTGTGTCTCTCTTTCTACCACTTCATACTGATGGAAATTCAGATGCTACTCCTGATATCCAAAGCAGGTCTACAAGCTGGAATTGAGAGTGCTTCATCAGAAATGAGCCCTAAATGCTCCAGCAGGTTGGAAATGTCAAAGTTAGTAGAGTCCATTTATGTTTGCCAGCCCCCTAAGACTACCCAGGACGAGGTAGCCCAGGAAGAGACACACGGCTCAAAAGTAGAGCTAGGAGTGTTACCTGTGTGTCCCTGGAAGGGTCCTTTGGTCCCCTGAGGCCCTCCAGGCTGCACTTGGCTTGGTCTAAAAGCTGGTTGGGCCCCTGCAGACTCAGCCTGCCAGTTCCTGAACAGAAGCCAAGCAGGCACCAGAAAGTAAAAATGTTATCCAAGATTGTGACTGATATTTAATTCTAGGAGCTAATCTACCTGACTAGATTACGAACTTAAGAAAACCAAAATGGCATTTTTCTTTCATTGCTTTAGAGAATATTCTTTATAGCTATTATTTTCCAGCTAATATTTACTGGAAATCCCCCAAATGCCTAGAAGTGCACTTAATTTCAAGGATGGGATAATAAGTATATGCAAAGACCTAAATGCAGACACTTCTCAGTGCCTGCATGCTCTCCCCTGGGCCCGCCCTTGATGTCAGCCCCAGACACTGCAGACAGTTCCGCATCAGCTCCAGCCCAGCTGATAGTCAGTACTCCTCACCATGCACTGCAGGTCTTTTTGCCATGAGGCTTTCTCAAAAGCCATGGAAGCCTGCTGGTCTGCTTGAACTGCCAATGGGGGCAGGAACCAGTAGCTACAGGCCCTACCTCTGATCCTCTGGGAAGGCATTCTGTCCTCTTTAAATAAGTAGGATGATTTGAAAGACCCCAGAGGTACCTCCATCCCTGCCCAACTACAAGAATCTGGCAAGTCTTATGCCCTAATCCTTTGGGGAAGTGTTCTTAGCCTAGACGTTGGACTATGCCCCAAAAGGATGCTAGAACCTACTAAAACCAAAGTTCTCAACCTTAGCTACAGCTTGGAAGCTTGGAAGCTCCCCAGGAATCAGCTGGGGAGCTTTGAAAAGTCTTGAAAAGTTCACTGTGCTGTTTTGGGAAGGGGACCAGGCTGCGCGGGACCCAGGCTGCACAGGGCTCAGCGTATGCAGGGACTTGAAAGTTCTAACTCTGGCCAGGAGGAAAATGCCATGAGACAATTCTCAAGGAGGCAGTCATGAGAGGGTTAAGACAAACCCTCTCTTTATCAGAATATACTGGAGGCAAAGGAGCCACAGAAAGTCAGCTAGGCAGAATATGTACCAACAATTTTTAAAACTAGCCAGCTGTGGCCGGGCGCGGTGGCTCAAGCCTGTAATCCCAGCACTTTGGGAGGCCGAGGCGGGTGGATCACGAGGTCGAGAGATCGAGACCATCCTGGTCAACATGGTGAAACCCCGTCTCTACTAAAAGTGCAAAAAATTAGCTGGGCATGGTGGCACGTGCCTGTAATCCCAGCTACTCAGGAGGCTGAGGCAGGAGAATTGCCTGAGCCCAGGAGGCGGAGGTTGCGGTGAGCCGAGATCGCGCCATTGCACTCCAGCCTGGGTAACAAGGGCGAAACTCCGTCTCAAAAAAAAAAAAACTAGCCAGCTGTTGGCTGGGGGCAGTGCCTCACACCTATAATCCCAGCACTTTGGGAGGCGGAGGCAGGCGGATCACCTGAGGTCGGGATTTTGAGACCAGCCTGGCCAACATAGTAAAACCCTGTCTCTACTAAAAATACAAAAATTAGCTGGATGTGGTGGTGCATGCCTGCAATCCCAGCTACTCCAGAGGTAGAGGCAGGGGAATCACTTGAACCCAGGAGGTGGAGGTTGAAGTGAGCCCGAATCACATCACTTTACTCCAGACTGCGTGACAAAGAAAGACTCCTTCTCAAAAATAAAATATAAAAAATAAAAAATACAACTAGCTAGCTGTTGTAAACAGCTTTTTTGAAAATCCACCTCTTGCCACTGCTCTGAAATGGCATCCTTTATTATATTCTCAACTTCCCATAAATAATCAGGTTCTCTTTCAGGTCTTTCAGCTAGTCTGCTAATAGGTTTCTCTCCTGCTCTCCCAGCACCATCTGTTGCATTACTAGAGTGGTGTAATACATTTTTATATTTAGGAAGGCGAGTACCCTCTGTGAGATTTTTTAAAATTACATTTATCTCTTTAATTCCACTCCAATTTATTCTAAGGTATGGTATAAAGTAAGGATCTAAAATGATTAATTTTCCATAATTGCAACCAGTTGCCCAATTACTACCTACTGAGAAATCCTCCATCTGCCTTTAGCTTGTAATGCCTGCTTTATCACGTTGCAACCATACACAGCAAATAGCGCATAGTCAATTCTGAGCTGCCTCTTGCCTTCCCATAATTGATCTAAGACCCCTGCCCTTGGGGAACTTATATTTTGACAGAGGAGACAATAAATGTAAAAAGTAAACAACCAATAGACACAGTGACAATATTTTAAAAGATAAGTCTGACAAAGGAAGTCAGAAGTGGAGCAGCGTGGGACACTGGGTGTGCAGTGCAGGGCAGCTGCAGCATGAAGTAGGGTGATCCGCATGCAGACCAGGAGTCCAGAGTGAGGGGGCAGACTTCATCATGGAGAAAAACGGCCAGGATGGGGGCAGAGAGGACAGGGCTGTGATAAGCTGCAACATGACAGGGTGACAGGGCTGATTTCACAGGCATGTGACCTGAGCAGGCACACAAGGCCCCACACTCAAATGGTTCTGCATTTAGTTTAATGCTCCGTTATAGCCATGTGGAAACTGTTAACAATTTTATCTCTGTGTTTCTGTTTTTGTTTTTGTTTTTGTTTTTGTTTTGAGACAGGGTCTTGCTTTGTCACCCAGGCTGGAGTTCAGTGGTGCAGTCTCAGCTCACAGCAGCCTTGACCTCCCAGGCCCAAGCAATCCTCCCACCTCAGCCTCCTGAGTAGCAGGGACTACAGGCATGCACCACCACAGTGGGCTAAATTCTTTTACATTGTTTTGTTTAAATTTTGTAAGATAGCCGGGCGCGGTGGCTCAAGCCTGTAATCCCAGCACTTTGGGAGGCTGAGGCGGGTGGATCACGAGGTCGAGAGATCGAGACCATCCTGGTTAACATGGTGAAACCCCGTCTCTACTAAATATACAAAAAATTAGCTGGGCATGGTGGCGTGTGCCTGTAATCCCAGCTACTCAGGAGGCTGAGGCAGGAGAATTGCCTGAACCCAGGAGACGGAGGTTGCGGTGAGCCGAGATCGCACCATTGCACTCCAGCCTGGGTAACAAGAGCGAAACTCCATCTCAAAAAAAAAAAAAAATTTTGTAAGATAATGTCTCCCTATGTTGCCCAGTCTAGTCTCAAACTTCTGGGCTCAAGCAATCTACCGGCCTCCACCTCCCAAAGTGCTGGAATTACAGGCATGAGCCACTGCACCCAGCCCAATTTTAGTCCAACAGGACTTCTGCAGCATGTGGGCATGAGCAGAAGTGATACATACAATACGGGGGTCTGATGCCTTTCCCTGCTGTCCACTGAGCACAGCACTGGGTGGGCCCACAATGCATGGGGGTTCAGTGACACTCAACTCATGTGTACGGTAAGCATGTTACTTCAATGACTGTGTAACAACGGGCTGACAGCACCAAGAGCTCACACTTTCCATCTGAACCAGAACTTGCCTTGAACACAGAAAGTACGATGGTGTTCTAAGAAAGCTGAATGGCTGAGAAAGTCCATCAGAATCTTTCTTGCTCAGTCTTGTCCTGTGTCAGCCACCCATTCCCATGGACATGGTGACTCAGAAAGCAAACAAGGCGACCCATGGCTTCCCGTCCTGACAGTCCCTGTGGACTCATCAGTGAACTGAACAAGACAGTGGTGGCAGGACATGTGTGAGACAAAACGAGGGAATAAGTTAGTTCCCTCTGTTCTGGTAAGAATGAAATTCATACGATGTAGAAACTATATAATACAAATTGTGTATTTCTGGTCATTCCACATACAAGTTGAATGTGCATTTAAAACTGGCATTGCACAATATAAATGGTAAAATTCATGCTAATAATTTAAATTTTTTATTTGTCCTTGGTTATAATGACTTAAAATAGAAAATAAAAAGCACCACGACAAGTGTAGAGATGAAAGAAAGGAAAATCCTTTGCCTTTTAGTGCCTTTAAAAGAACTTTTCTACTGCTTTTTGAACAAGGAGTCTGGCATTTTCATCTTGCACCAAGCCCTGAAAATGCTCTAATTCAGCCTGTGGGTGGCCAAGGAAAAAGGTCCCCACCAAGGCACTGGGCACTCTCTTGTCCTCCTGCTCCCTCACTGTATGCCTCAGATCACTGCTCCCAAACTCAGCTGCAGATGCAACCATCTCTGGTCCCACCCTCAGAGAATCTGGTGTCATTGGCTGGGGCTACAGCCTATGCATTGGGAATTTTCACAGCAACTCAGATGATTCTAATGCATATTCAAGGTTGAGAACCAGTGGCTTAGGTCAAAGCTACCAAGTATTAAGCACACCTATCCACCAATAGCCACAGATCCTGCAGCTGGTCTCCCAGCAAGGCCGGCCATAGTATCAGAGAAGACTGTGCCAGCTTCCTACACCAGTGACCTGGTCCTTTATCTGTAAACATGACCCAACAACCAAGGGCCACTGGATATTTGAGGGAGATTATCAGCACCAAAGAGAAGGGATCAGGTGAACAAAGAGAACAACTGGTCCTGCAAGGCCCAACCGTGATTCAGGGAACAGAAGAGATCTTTTCAAAGTCCTGCTCCTGATGTGGGCCCCATTACGTTGATGACACCACTCTCCCCGGCCCCTGCCTATCTGTCCCTGCTCTGTTCCTCTCTACCCTGGCCCAGTACAGCAGTTCTCACCTTCTGGGTCTTCTGCCTCCTTTGCCTCACCCAGTCCAATCTATTTGCCATCTATCTGCTACAAAAGGGTCACAGCTGAAGAGTACCTCACTGCCAGACCCTCCTCAGTGGCTGCCCACTGCCCACCGCCAAAGGACCAAGGTAAAGTTCCTTCCCAGGATACAGCACCACCACTGTCTGGCTGCCTCTCCAGCCTCACCATCCTCCCCACCCTCTTCCTTCTCACCCCATCAGACTCACCTGCCTTCATTCTCCAGGAGGCTCAAGGCCTCCATGCCCATGTCCTGATCTGGACAGGCACCACCCTTGCCCCAAGCTTTCAGACCCAGCTGCCTCTTCCTCACCCTTTGAGATACTTCTGTTCTGTGCTCAGGGACACCTGCTCTGATGACCAAGCCCCCACCAAGTTTCCATGTATTCCACTCACTCTTTCAGCACCGGGCAAATAACATCCTTTCGGAACTGCCCCAACGTGACTTCCATCTCACTATGGGACAAGCTGTTGAAGAAAGAAGCTATGCCTTATTGCTCTTTCTAGCACCTACCACACACAATCTGGCACATGAAAAGTAGTTAATAAATACTTATAAAAAGAAACCAAATGGAGGCAACCGCCCCAATTTCTACATGTAAAATTAAGGGCCAAATATAGAAATAAGCCTCTCACTCAAAGCCAATGAAAACGCCGATACATTTTGAAAAATATATATTCACGATGCAAATTAAGTTATTTGCATTTGTTATTTCTGCAATACTTGGCCTTTGAGACTTTCAGTTTGATTGATTAGAAGAGCAGAGAAAGTTGAAATTCCTTTCCCCCATTGTCAGAGCTTTACTTTGTTCTGCTAGGCTCAAGTTAAAGCCAAAGGTAAGTGGTTCGTCTCAAAAGGTCAGGTCTGATGAGCCTGAAATGCAATCGAGTCCATATGGTTCATTAACATGCATGCCCTCCTCTCTTGACATCTGATTTCCATCAACATACAGAGATTGACGCCTGCAAAGTTCCTAAAGGTCCCCAGTGGAGATTTCAAAACAACGTTGGGTCGTGGGTTTCTTATGGAGAATAAGGCCTAAGGAAAAACACTGTCAACAGAGACAGCCAATGAGGGCACATGAGGAAGGCAGACCTATGTATGAATGGCCAACTGTCAACATCACAGTCACAGGTTTCTAGCACCAGAACCCATAGGATCACCTGGTCCAACCCTCTAACCTGACACGTGAAGACACCAAATCCGAGAGGTTTTGTGAAGTGACCAAGGTCACTTAGTAGGAGTCCTGCCAGAATTCCCAGGCACCCAACTCCCAGACCTGCTTTAGGCTACTCTTCTTTTCCTTCCTTTAAATTCCTCAGAGGTTTTCATGAGGAAAAATAAAGGACAAAGCTACACTCAGCATCATTTGTATTGCCCCAGCCTTTAATAGAGAGACAAATGGGGTGAATGGTAGATTCAGGACTACAGGAAGCCCAGGGACTCCTCGTCTTCCACACTGAGATGCAACCCACAAGCTCCATGGGAAGGTGTGTGCACAGCAGCAGGCACCTGCACACAGAGAGCCCCTTTCCTTGAAAATCCATGATGACATTCTTCTTCCATGATGGGCATTTCAGCCATCTACAGAACAAATGCCAGACCTAAGCCAGCTGCCAACCCATCACGGGCCTTGACAGCCATGAAGACAGAGGACAGAGTGAATGTGTGCCATGCCTGCCAGTGCTTTGTACCTGTCCAGTGAGGCCTTGCTTCTGCTTTGGTCTCTCCCAGGGCCTTGGGCATAAATGTGAGTTAGACAGCTACCAACAGGCCTCCACTATCTGCAGCAGCAATCTGAGGCCCTGGATGGCCTCATTTCAAATGCCAAGCATTCTGCATCTCTAGGAAGGATGAAGGAAAAAATACCCTTGGAATTACTATTTATACACTATGCTCAGAATCTTAAACTGATGACTGAAACATGTCTACTCTGCCATATGCTAAAATACTGACATTTCATTTTTATTGCCTTCAAATATATAGTGCTTCAAACACTATAAAAAACGAACCTGCCAAAACCCCAAACTAACTCCCAGTTGTGATTCCTGTTGTTGCTGCTGTTTTTCAGGCTGGAGGCCACAGGCCTTTTATCCTTACCCATAACCCAGATACCAGAACATTAAAACAAACGCCACATTCGTGTGAAACACCATTTCAATCAGGAATAGGATTCCAATGTAGTGTAAATGTTAAGAAACCTCTTTGGTTCCTTTGTATAGTATTCCACTATTAACAAGCAAACCTGGGAATACTCCTAGGGATGTGATTAAACATTAAAAACAAAAACACCCACCAACAGGCACATAGAGACTTCGTGTTAGGTATTGAGGCCACATCTCCAAAGCTTGCAGGAGCTGGTAACTAAGTGTATCTCATTTTTCCAGAACTGGTGGGACGACACAACTGGGCACAAGCCTCTGCTTCTGGTCTGGGAACTGCATTCTAGAGTTGCACACAGATCTCTCCCTGCAGGTATGTAAGTCAGGAGACCAGTTCCTCCTGTTTCCATTTCTGCAGGTGAAAAATGAGCTGTTTCAATAAAACTCCTGACACTGCACTCCTCTCAAAGTCCTGAATTTAACCCTATCTGTATCTCTGATCTATCTATCTTTGTAGAATTTCATGTCCCACAGTTGATTGACTCATTAATCGACTGATTGATTGACTTAGAGATAAGTTCTCACTATATTGCCCAAGCTGGAGTGCAGACACATGATCATGGCTCACTGTGGCCTCAACCTCCTGGGTTCAAGCAATTCTTCACCTCAGCCTTCTGACTGGCTGGACTACATGGGTGCACCACCACATCTGGCTAATTTTTTTTATTATTACTTACAGAGATGGGGTCTTGCTATGTTGCACAGGCAGATCTCGAACTCCTGGGCTCATGCACTACTCCTGCCTCGAGCTCCCAAAGCGTTGGGATTATAGACTTGTACCACTGCGCGGGCCCCATGTCCCATGGTTGGGTGAAGTAAGCTGAGCTCTGACCTGATTCCTTTCCTCCTCCTTCCCTTGATTTGCCTAATGTCACACCTCACTATAGAACTGATTTATCTCAAATCTATCCTGAGTACCAAAATAGACTTAGAATGAATTCCTGAATGGATGTCTCATCTCACCTGATGCCAAGTAAAGGATCCAAGATGAGAAATGAATCTACACAGGTTCCAAGCAATTCTTTCAGGTCTATTATTCTTAACCTTTGATGATTCCTCCTCCTGTTTCATTTTATTAAACTCTATTAAGAAAGACATGAAAGACGCATAAAAGAAAAGTTGGCTGAGCCTACCTGGTATTTTATTCACAGGTCACATCTGAGAGGTATACATGTTCTGTTTTTTAAACCTGACTGGTTTTCCCAAAATAACTCCTTCTTGAAAAAAGCTACATAGTTTTGAGACAATTTTATAGTTAACAATCATTTTCACTCAGTGAGATACCAACTTAGAACAAGTCCCAGTAAAAGTCCCAGTTTAGCCATTTATTGAATGGGATGATAATTTTATCAACTTAAAGATTCTAGAGCCCATATTAACATGTGCTAAAGTGAGGTGTTGTTATACCATTCTCTGCACTTCTAGTATGCTGGAAATACTTCAAGTTTTAAAAATCAATAACAAACATTACAAAGGAGCAATTTCTATTGCCTAGAAAATCTAGATCCACAAAAGGAAATGCAAAAAAAAGGATTTCTGCATCATCATTAGTAACAGCAAAAAATTGTGAACTCCATAAATCCATCAAAAGGAAAAGAGCTACACAAAATGCAGTATATTCATAGTACAGAATCCCACCTTGCAGTTAAAATGAATGATCTAGCTGCATATGTAACCACACAAATGCCCTTGCAGGATGGGAAAGAAAGCAAGTTTCAGAAAAACATAGGCAGTACAGGACCATTTAGGTCAAACAACTGTGCACATGCAAGTGCATGTACACACACACACACACACACACACATCCTGAATCTAACCCTAAGGAACTATCAAACCCAAATTAAGGGACATGCTTCAAAACAATGGGCCTGTATTCTTCCAAAGAGTCAAGGTCATGTAACTCAAGGAAAGACTGAGGAACTGATCTAGAATGAAAGATACTAAAGACACATGACAACCAAATACAAGGCATAATTCTGGACAGAATCCTTTCACTATGAAGACCTTCTTGGGACTCGCTTCCAGCATGGCTGAAGACAACTCTTCACACAAGATGGAAGCAACAAATCATAGGTACAGTCACACCAAATTCACAAAAGATCAACTGAAAATTCTCATCAATACCTTCAATCAGAAACTTTACACAGATTATGCTATCAAACAAAAACTTGCTTAAAAATCAATACAGAAGAGTCAAGAATCCAGATTTGGTTTCAGAATCAAAGAACTAGGCACAGATTCCAGAAAAGACCAGACCTGAGACTTTAGAATCAAGCCAGAACCATAAACAAGATCAACCTGGTAGAGAAGCCAGACAGTGTCGTACTACCTACAGCACCTCTCAATTACGTACTCTCAACAAGGCATTTATGAAAAACCCATAGCTTGGGACTGATTCCAGAGAACCACCTGCTAAAGAAATTGGTGTTCCAGGGTCAAGAGACCAAATGCTGTTCCAAAAATCGAAGATCTAGATTTCATCTTCAGAGAAAAAGGGAACCTGTTGTGGCCTTAGAACAAGAAGACCAGGGGCAGGATCTCTGAAGGACTTCACGGTACAGAAGATACAGAAAATGACACCAACCTCACTAGCAACTCACATTTCTCTAGAGCCAGAACATGGTGGCTACAGTAAAGTTCAGTGTATTTGATATTAACAACTTGGGTTCCAAATCTCTCTCACAGTCTTCCTGGGAATCTATCCTTCTGCTGAAACTGCAAGCTAAGCCTCCTGAAGAGGGTAAAGGACTTGGCTAAATGCGGTGGCTCACACTTGTAATAGCACTTCCAGAGGCTGAGGCAGAAAGATTGCTTGAGCCCAGGAGATTGAAACCAGCCTGAGCAACACAGCAAGAGCCTATCTCTATTATAAAAATAAAATAAAATAAATAAAAAGGACTGTAGGAGGCAGAGATAGGTACAGGAGGCATCACACTACCCTACTGACACACCCTGGATCCAGAGTTCAGCAGAGCTTGAGACAATAAAATAAACTCAATGATAATAATAATAAAAAAAAAACCTTTTTGAGATAACTGGTAAATTATGAATGGAGTCTGAAGATGGCTGCTAGTAAAATGTCAGTGCTAATTTTCTGATTTTGATGGCTGTTTTGGGACTTCTACAAGAGAATGTCCCTGTTTGCAGGGGATATATTAATGAGTTCAGGGTTGAGAAGGCATCAGGTCAACAACTTACTCTCAAGTGATTTCAGAAAATAAAGTCTCTAATACTGTTCTCCCAACCAGTCTGCAAGTAAAAATATCACACACTTTATACCACATACTAAAACTAACTCAAAATGGATCAAATATCTAAATGTAAAAGCTAAAACTATAAAACTCTTAGAAGAAAACACAAAGAAAAAGCTTCATGATTTAGATTTGGCAATGATTTCTTGGATATAATATCAAAAGCACAGGCAACAAAAGAAAAAACAGACAAACTGGATTTTATCAGAATTAAAAACTTTTGTACATCAAAAAATACCACCGGCTGGGCGCGGTGGCTCACGCCTGTAATCCCAGCACTTTGGGAGGCCGAGGTGGGTGGATCACGAGGTCAAGAGATCAAGACCATCCTGGTCAACATGGTGAAACCCCATCTCTACTAAAAATACAAAAAATCAGCTGGGCATGGTGGTACATGCCTGTAATCCCAGCTACTCAGGAGGCTGAGGCAGGAGAATTGCCTGAACCCAGGAGGTAGAGGTTGCGGTGAGCCGATATCACGCCATTGCACTCCCGCCTGGGTAACAAGAGCAAAACTCCGTCTCAAAAAAAAAAAAAATACTACCTAGCCAGGCATGGTGGTGCATGACTGTAATCCCAGCTACGTGGGAGGCTCAGGCAGGAAAATAGCTTGAACTGGGAGGCAGAGGTTGTGATGAGCTGAAATCACATCATTGCACTCCAGCCTGGGCAACAAGAGCAAAACTCCGTCTCAAACAATCAAACAAACACCACCACCAACAAAGTGAAAAGGCAATCCACAGAATGAGAGAAAATATTTGCAGATTTCATCTTCAGAGAAATGAAAAATAAGAAATTTCTGGGCCGGGCGCGGTGGCTCAAGCCTGTAATCCCAGCACTTTGGGAGGCCGAGGCGGGTGGATCACAAGGTCAAGAGATCGAGACCATCCTGGTCAACATGGTGAAACCCCGTCTCTACTAAAAATACAAAAAAAAAAAAAAAAAAAAGTAGCTGGGCATGGTGGCATATGCCTGTAATCCAAGCTACTCAGGAGGCTGAGGCAGGAGAATTGCCTGAACCCAGGAGGCGGAGGTTGCGGTGAGCCGAGATCGCGCCATTGCACTCCAGCCTGGGTAACAAGAGCGAAACTCCGTCTCAAAAAAAAAAAAAAAGAAAAGAAATTTCTGTCTGATAAGAAATTTACATACAGAATACATAATGATAAGAAATTTACATATAGAATACATAAAGAATTCCTGCAATTCAACAATTTAAAAAAAAAATTCAAAACTGGGCAAAGAACTGAAATAGACAGATCTCCAAAGAAGACATACAAATGGCCGCTTGCCTGTAATCCCAGCTACTCAGGAAGCTGAGGCAGAAGAATCACTTGAACCCAGGAGGCAGAGGTTGCAGTGAAGCAAGATCATGCCATTGCACTCCAGCCTGGGCAACGATAGTGAAACTCTGCCTCAAAAAAAAAAAGAAGATATACCAATGACCAATTAGCACATGAAAAGATGCTCAACATCACTAATCATTAGAGAAATGTAAATCAAAACCACAATGAGATACACTTCACACTTATTAGGATGACCAGTATCAGAAAACACACACACGATAGCAAACATTGGTGAGGATATGGGGAAGTAGAACCCTTGTGCATTGCTGGTAGGAATGTAAAATGGTACAGACACTATGGAAAACATATAGTGTGGTTCCTCAAAAAATTGAACAAAGAACTACCATATGATCCACAACATGTACCTAGGTATTTACCCAAAATAATTAAAAGCAGGGTCTTGAAGAGATACTTGTACACCAGTGTTAACAGCAGCACTATTCACAATAACTAAAAAGTGGAAACAACCTAAGTGTGCATGGATGGATGAATGGATAGACAAAATGTGGTATATACAGACAAGTGAATTAGGCCAGAAGCTGTGGCTCACGTCTGTAATCCCAGCACTTAGGGAGGCCAAGGTGGGCGGGTCACAAGGTCAGGAGTTCAAAATCAGCCTGACCAACATGGTGAAACCCTGTCTCTACTAAAAACACAAAAATTAGCCAGGCATGGTGGCGGGTGCCTGTAATCCCATCTACTTGGGAGGCTGAGGCACGAGAATCGCTTGAACCCAGGAGGTGGAGGTTGCAGTGAGCCAAGACCACACCATTGCACTCCAGCATGGGCAACAAAGAGAGACTCCATCTCAAAAAAAAAAAAAAAAAAAGAAGAGAGAGAGAGGGAGAATCTTCTGTGTCCATAAAAAGAAAACTCTGACACATGCTGTGAACATAAGGCTCAACATGGATGAACCTTGAAGAAATTATGCTAAGTGATCTAAGCCAGTCACAAAAGGACAAATACCATATAATCCCATTAATATGATACTCAGAGTGATCAAATTCAAAAAGCAGAAAGTATTATAGAGTGGTCATTGCCAGCAGCTGAAGGAAGAAGAGAATCAGGAATTACTATTTAAAGGTGATGTTTCAGTTTTGTAAGATGAAAAGAATTCTGTAGATAGGCAGGGCTCACACCTGTAATCCCAGCACCTGGGGAGGCCGAGGCAGGCAGATCACTTGAGGTCAGGAGTTTGAGACCAGCCTGGCGAACATGGTGAAATCTCATCTCTACTAAAAATACAAAAATTAGCCAGGCATGGTGGCGTGCTCCTGTAGTCCTAGCTGCTCAGGAGACTGAGGCAGGAGAATTGTTTAAACCTGGGAGGTGGAGGTTGCAGAGAGCCAATCACACCACTGTACTCCAGCCTGGGCAACAGAGCAAGACTCCATCTCAAAAAAAAAAAAAAAAAATTATGTAGCTAGATGGTGATAATAACGGTTGTACAACAACGCAAATATACTAATGCCACGAAACTGTATACCTAAAAATTTTAGGTTATGTATAATTTAACACAATTTAAAACACTCTTCTGATATACAATGCACTCAGAGACACCATGTGTAAATGTAGGTAAACACATTTTTATTAAGTCTGGAAGTAAATACATAGAACTATCAACAGCGCTACCTCAGAGAATGAGCGTTATTGTTGAAAATATTTTTAGTGTATCTTAAACTTCTAAATTCTTAAAAGAATACTGATTTTATGTATTAGGTATAATAAAAATTGACATAAAATGCTATTTTATGAACTCATGAGAAAAAAGGAAAATAACTGTTTCTATAAAAATACCTTTCTACCTAGGAATACTATAAAAGCTTACTATTAAAAAATAACATTTCTGGGAGAAATGCCAGATATAGGTGATGGGGATGGAGGCAGCAAACCACATTGCCATGTATGTACCTAAGCAACAATCTTGCATGTTCTTTACATGTAACCCAGAACCTAAAATGTAATAAATATATATAAAGAATAAAATTACACATGTACTAATAAATCATGTTTAACTTTAAAAAAATAATAACATTTCTAAATTGTTACTTTCCAGTTAATACACTGCTTGCTTGCTTGGAATTTTTTTAAAATAATAATTATAATAATAAGAGACTCTTCCCAAGAGAAAATGAAGGGAACAAAGGGACAACATAAAACTTAAAAAAAAAAAAAATCCTCAGAGTATAAGGCCAGATCTGGTCTGGATTTCAAAACGAAATTTTATAGAACTTGTACTTATCCCCTGAAGGTTTCATGACCCACCAATGACACGAATGGTTAATAATAGCCTCTGCCCTACCTCTGCAGTCAAACAGCAATGCAATTCCTGAACAGAGCCACTGCCTGGGGGACATGATGTGAGTATCGTGTTCCTGACTTAGCAGGAGAAATGGAAAATGGAAACAAGGCCACAAATTTAGATCTTTCCATTACACAGAAATTGAGGCTTCCGGGCTTCACTTTCATGATTAAAAATAGAAAAAGAAATTGACTTCACATTTTATGGAAAATAGTCAAAGGAATATATTTTATGTGAAGAATATTCATAGACATGCTATTCTTTTGTGTTTCATATTGACAAAAATAACTGCAATGGTGGAGCTAGTGAGGTATAAAGTGGCTGCTGCAAGACTCTTGACCAGCCGGCAGCAAGAGGCACACTGGAGCCCACAGCAGGACAGCCTCCTCCAGTCCTGACTTCTGCACCGCCTCTGGAGTAGCTGCCTCCCTTCTGACAATGACTTTCCATAATTTCCAAGATCAATGAACACCAGGAAATATATTTTTCCAAAAATAAATCTTTCTTTTTCTGACAAGCTCCTATGACTGACATTTAGCAATTTCCCTGAAAATATTAGCTACAATAATATACATAAATCAAATTCAATATACATGTTTCTTAGGCTTTTTAGTGTCTTTTTATAATTAATGTTTTTGTATTTGGGTAAAAAACTGGGCAACAGTGAAACATCTGGCTTCATGTTGACCTGGAAAAAGGAGCCTGCTTCCCCGAACTTGTTTGCTTTTTTTCAAAAAAAAAAAAAAAAAAGAAACCATCAAACAAGTTCTGGCTTTTGTGTGCAGACTGTGCCCAAGGATCCCTAGGAACCAGGGGTGAGCATCCCACTCCTTGATGTCCAATGTCTGATGTCATCATAGAAACTCATGCCACGGAATCCCTCCATCATGCTGGCCTTGGAGGCAAGAATGGGGTCATTCTTGCAGTGAACCGTGGGAGGCTGAACTTTACAGTATTACCCCCTAATGCTCAAGCCACAGTATGAAAGAACCACATGAGTCACTTACAGAAAAGCTCTACTGTGGAAGGCAGAACACAAGAGTGGTCGAGGGCCTCCAAAGTGTATCTAGAATCTTTCCACAACTCCTAAATGTCCTCTCTGCCACCCTGTCACAGGCCACACATCCCCCTATCCCAAGCCTAAACTAAACCCAGTCTCATCCCATCTCTGCAAATACATGTCAGTGCTCTCAACATTCTAATAAGTCTTTGGCTTACTAAAAATAAAAGCCAAATTCCTTACCTTGGCCCATGAGGCCTTCTTCCATCAAGCCCAGGTCAAAGCTCTGGCCTCAGGTCTTGCTCCTCTCCCTGTCACCCTCCAAGCTCCAGCCACACTGGCTTTTCTTCCACCAGTCACCCTAGAGCTCTGCATCTGCTGACCCATCTGTCTGGCACATGTGTCCTTCAGTCTTCACTGGCTCCCTCTTATCTCAGCATCCTTCCCTAGTGCTTGTGCCTAAGGGGGCCTCTACCCAGCAGCATTCTCTACACCTAACCCTGTTTGATTTCTTTATATCATCAGAATCTAAATTATACTTGTTTTTGTTTGTTTCCCTACTAGAATGGAAGCTTCATGAGGGTACAACGTTGGTTCAGTGCTGGACCTACATGCAGGGTCAGCACAGAGCAAGCACCCAATAACAATTTGCTGGATGAATGTATAAGATGAGTAGGTAGTGGACCGGTGAGTGGATAGATGAATGGATGGATGGATGGATGGATGGATGGATGGATGGATGGATGGGAAGGCAGATGGATGGACATATGGGTGGATGGACAGTGGATAAATGAACAAGCAAACAAACTAACAAACAAATGAGCATGAGCTTTTATTCAAGGGCATTACCACTATGAAATCCTTGCCACACCATGTGGTGGGGAGTCAAAGGCAGGAAGGAAAACCTCGCCTGGATGGGCACTGAGGTAAGCATTGTAAGTGAAGAGTTACCTATCTGAAAAGGACCTTAAAAGATGGGGATGTCAGCAGGTAGAGACAGGGAAGGAGTTCATTTCAGGTGGATGAGCAGAGACACACAGAAAATGTGATTCTTATTCATGAAACAGTAAATAATCTCCAGGAAACTAGTCTACAATTCACTGTGAAAAGCTTTTACCATGAACTGAATAGGTAATAATACACCATAAAATATGAGCCCTTAACAATTTCCCATGTGTGTTTAAACGTAAATGATCAGCCAACTGCCCATCGAAGCTTCCACATTCATGTATTTCATTAAATTATAATTTCCATGCAGAGGCTAAAATGTCAATCATCCTGGGTTTTTATTCTAGTTCCATTAACACTTCGACAGATGAGTAAGGCATTCCATGTCTGGTACTCAGAAAGCCAAGAAAACTATAAATTACTTTTGAACTGCAAGTCTTAAAGAGGCAACACCGCTGCAATCTTGCCCAGCCATTGAGCAATCCACATGTTGGGCTCCTCTCTCTTAGGAAAAAAGTTATTCCCCCGCCACGTACCTCAGTGTCACCCAGCAGAGCGGCCAATCATCAATCACTAACGTATTGAGCTGTTGTTGCTGCATCGGCCTTTCCTTCACACATCTGTAATTGTGTTGAGAAGGCACCACACTCTGGGAACATTTTCATCACTGCCTGTGCGGTGGGGGGAGGGGGTGCTGGGTGACTGAGGGCTCGTTGATGAATAAGAACAGTCTCACATGTGACCTCAATAATCAAGCCTAGCCATCTTGCTTCCTGGCAGCTGCAGGAGCATAGGTTGTAAAGTATTTTTAGACATTTGGGAGTGGGGAGGGGAGGGCAGGGTGGTCCAGAAGAAACCAATGCCTGGAGCAGATGATCATGGCAAGGCCTGATTGTCTCTGTTCCAGTAGTTCTCAAATGTCAGTGTGCTTCAGAGCACACAAAGGCCTGGTTAGAAACATAAAAGGGCTACTCTTCTGCCCTCCACATCCAAACACACCAGGAATTCTCTTTCAAAAAACCTGGGTGCGCCCAGGACTCTGAATTTTAGTAAGCACCCTGGGTGGCTTGATGCCAGTGGTCCTCATTCTGCCATTTGTATACCACAAGGCCCTGGGCTACTTTGGTAGAGAAAGAATATATAATCTCTGCACACAACAGCCCCCAGTTCAGCAGCATCTTCACTTCTTAGGACCTGCGGAGAATGTCACAAAAGCCCTGGGCCCCTTTCTCCCAGCAAAGGCACTTGCACACACACAAAACTTGTGGGATAAGCTCAGACCAGTCTGTGAACCCCTAAGGGTCTACTTGATTCAGTTCACACCTGGCCCATCCTAACCTTCTCTTAGAGACTAAGATTTAAAAAGGTAACTACCGGCCGGGCGCGGTGGCTCAAGCTTGTAATCCCAGCACTTTGGGAGGCCGAGGCGGGTGGATCACGAGGTCGAGAGATCGAGACCATCCTGGTCAACATGGCGAAACCCCGTCTCTACTAAAAATACAAAAAATTAGCTGGGCATGGTGGCACGTGCCTGTAATCCCAGCTACTCAGGAGGCTGAGGCAGGAGAATTGCCTGAACCCGGGAGGCGGAGGTTGCGGTGAGCCGAGATCGCGCCATTGCACTCCAGCCTGGGTAACAAGAGCGAAACTCCGTCTCAAAAAAAAAAAAAAAAAAAGGTAACTACCTCATCAGTCACTACAGACTATACCTATACTGCAGCATGTTGGCAAATATCTCTGTGTAGATGAATGTTTTATCTACCTTTAAAAAAATTATAGCAAGAGCTGCATTTTTTTAGATTTCTATCACTTCCAGATCATTCTTCTCTCTCCATTACTAATGCAAATGTTTGGGCAAGGTTTTCTACAAAACACCACTGACTAGAAGAATATTTTTCTACAATTGAATTCCCAATTAAAGTATTGAGTCTGTGTAACTAAATTATTGCTATGTACAATGTTTAGTAAAATAAATCCATGGAAGGAAAAACTCTACTTCTCTCCCTTGAGAATAAAAAGGATGCTGTTAATCGTTGGTAGGTCAAGTCAGTAAGGTAAAGAATTTGTTTTTTTAACACACACACAAATGAGATTATAAGATTAAAATAACTAGGAATCTGCCCAAAACACATATACAGGAACAAACAAATAAAGCCCTTAAACCTTAAAGGCACTGCCCCATTAGTGTCCTGAGAGATTCGTTTAAAGCAAAACAGATGTTTTGTTTTGGTTGGAGATTAGAAATGTCTTATGTGTCAATGGTAGAAGAGAAACAGATCTAGTTTTTAATTTACCAGCCATACTCCAATAGCAGAGAAAAAACTCTTTCCATTTTTTGCAATTTCCTTAACCTGTGCTATGGATTTAAGATGGTAAGGTGAAAGTCAATTGATTAATCAACTCATCAGTGAGTCCCCAACAGAGACAGTCATGCCAGCCTTATAAAGTCTTCTTTTTAAGTTAACATGAGCTGACAGGACAACCATCTATTTCGAAACAAATTAAAATGATAAAAGTGATCCCTTGCAGTTCTCCACTAGGAAGAAAAACATCTACTAAGCTCCCACCCTTCCAAACCCAATATTCATGTAATAGGCAGGCATTCCCGCAAGCACTGACAAGGACTCAGGATAAATTCTGACGAGGCAGAGCAGTGAGGCCAGAAGCCCACCCACCTCTACACCCAACTCACTCCCCAGATGGTTGAGCTGATCTCATAATTCATAGAAAGCAGGTGTTCAGACAGAAAGGATCAAAAAAACCAGGTGCGATTCCACGTGCGGTGAGAAGTCTGGCCAGATGGCAGCCTAGCCCTGGTAAGAGGCCGTCCATGCAGCGGCCTAGGTCCCAGAAGTCAGCGTCACTGACAAAGCCTGCACAACAGCAACAACAACTCGGTAATGAGGAAGCTTTGCTGAGTTGCCACTTCCGTTTTGGTGATACTTTAGCATAAACAAAGCTGGACTCTCAGTCAACATTTGTTCAATAAATTAATATGGCAAAATGAACTGATACGACTGGAGTAATTGACAGGATCTGGCTACCATCTTGGCAACCCAACTTTAAAACATACTCCTGCAGCAAGTCGACAACTCGAGCTTGGTTCAGGCCATGTGAACACTGAAGCTGAAACCAACTGCAATTAGAGAGGTAGAATCTAGAATTCAAGCCTAAAAATAGAGTGAAATGGAGTACATTTAAACAACTGTTCTTCCATGAAGAGAGGCAAAGTTATTAGCAACAACATAATTCTTCCTCATAATCAGAATACTTCTCATTTGATTTGTCCCCCAAACTGAAATATGTAGCAAATGAGAGTCCCCCTCTGTCCACCTGTGTGGATGGGGCCGCCTGGTAGAAGCAAGCCACCTGTGTGCTCCTGTGTCCTTCATTTCACCTCTGGATTCCACAGCAGGTAATGAAAAGGCTGCCCCTGTCACTGGAAGTATAAATAAATGAAACTTAGTGGAATTATTTTCCCCCAACCCCTCTTACCCTACATATTTCTTTCAGATCCTACAGAGGCCATGAATGTCTCAATCTTGACATTCCAAGGTCTAGGCACAGGGATGAATGCTTGCTGATAACACAATTATACAGAGAAAATTATGGACAAGCAATGGTGATAACTCAGAGGAGCATAAAATTAATAGCTCTGTAAAATCAAAGGCACCATGTTTCACTAGCCAACTCATCCCAGTGATTTGTCAATAAACAAGTCAGTTAACTCAAATATGTATATTTGAAAGTTCTTTTTTTTAGCTCCTTTCAACATTTCCAATTAATGATATCTTCAGTGGCACTAAATAAATGAGAATGTAAATAATTAATGGCTATGCTATGACCTAGGTGGGCCCTAGTCCCCAGGGAAGAGTCCTTCAATTACCAAATGTTTCCCCTCACCAGGAAAAACTCCTTCTGGTCCCCCATCCATGTGAGGCTCAGAAAAACAAACCCTACTCAGGGGAAGGGTACTTAAGATTAAAACGAGAAAAAATAAACTTCTACCATAGAAGTGTCAGGCCAGGGTACTAAAATCTCCCAATTAGCCACCAACGGAAGAGCTCATGCACCAGCAATTGTGCACGAGGCAACAATAATCAGGATGTGCCTACCAGAATCATGTTCTCCGGTAAAGAAATGCAACAGAAAAAACAGCTGTCAGTTGGTTCTGCTGCTGCTTCCATGTCCTGTTCCCTTTGGAAATATGTCCTTTGGAGCAAGAATGTAATGCTGTCCTTCCAACTTCTCACTGCCAGGACAGAGTATGAAACCCACGCAACAGCCTATAATGTGATGGGTACACTGCACGGAAAACATGCAGACGCCGCAGCAGCTGGTTCTGCAAACAAGCAGCAGTCCAGTTAAGAAAGGCAAACTGCTGGTTACCTTTACCAGCCCAGTCTTCACCAGCAGTAGCTGCATCACATAAGTAGAGCTCTGAGACTCCTGAAAATAAGAATCTACCCCGATTTGAAGTAGAAATGTGAAAACAACAAATGGGAATCCCTTCTACTTTCCAAATCCTTAAAAGTCAGCTAAAGCCTCCAGTCCCCGGGTGGCCCGCCCGGCTGAGCAGCAACAGCAGTGGCAATGGCCTTTTCTGAACTCGGGACATTCACAGACACCACAGCCCGCCAGCTGTGAGCACCATTGCTAAATAAACACCACCCCTCCCGCCCACACACAGTCCTGGGACAGGGCAGTGAATGACACTCAGGGAGCTTGAGTTTTACAAGTGGTGTGGACCATGATAGCAGATTGTGTGAAGTATGTAAAATAAACCATCACACCAACAGGGCAGCGTAGCTGATGGGGCTTCCTGGGAACTGCAGGGGTCAGAGAATCTTAGAGAAGGAGGAAACCCTGGAATTGAGACAAGAGCTCTGAAGTAGAAAAGAGCTTGACTTTCTTTCTTTTCAGCAAGGGAGAGGAGGCAGCAGCAGATGCAGTAGGTGAAGCATAGGGACAGAGGAAAAGACAGCCACAGAGGAAGCAAGAGGGGGCCACGGACACCTGGTCACTCAAGCCCTGGGAAATGACAGCAAGGAGTGCAAGCCTTCAGCAAAATGCACTGGGAAGGCACTGAAGAGTTCTAAGGAGGAGCAGGAACTGCATGGTCTTGTGACCGTTCCTAAGTTGTCTTATGCTGTCCACCCCTTTCACTGTCATTAACCCTTCAGGTTTATGTTGCCCAAAATCCATCCCCAGCTGCACAGGTTGGGCAGCAGCAGTTCCTTCTCTTCCTCACAGTGCTTAGCACACCATCATATACCAAAATGACACCTGATGCTTACCTAACACACAAATGCACACACAGACACACCCACATGCACATACACATGGGCACACACATACACATACACACACGTATACACATACATACACATCTGCACACATACATATGCATACATATACGCATACATCCATATACACACACACATACATTGTTCATTTGCTCAGAGAACTTATTTATATTTTAAAAGAACATGCTGAAACAATCATTTTTCTATAATGTTAAAATTTACCAAAATAATCATTTTTCTGTAATATAATTGTAGCAGTTTTCATTACTGATTGGAATATAACAGAAAAATAAAACACTGAGAATTAAAAGCTTAATTGATAGAAACATATGTTTATCTATCAGTAAAAAGAATTTGGCTGTGCTCTTCCTAACAATACAAAAGCAAGCAAATTAGCTACTTGATCCAAGAGGAAGGAAGCTCCTTCTAATTGAGAAGAAAAGGCAGAGAGAGGCCCCAGGCACTGGCCAGCACCAACCTAACACGGGCCCCTTCCACGCCTATCCGCCGCCACCTACTGGACAGCTGAGGGCAGAGCGCAATGCAACGTGCAGGGTCTGAGGCTTCTCGGGATCAGGGAACTGGTCCACATAAATGAAATTGATGCAAGACAATGCGTGTATTTGAAGAGAAAACTCCTGAAGGATTCAGAAATAAAAGTCTTTTTTATCCTTATAAGTTAACATGGCTCACTAGAAGTTTTAAAAAATGCCTACTTGAGGATTTTTTGATTTGGGGAGGGGAGTTTATGGAATAAGGTGTACAACATGATGCTTTGAGCTACACACACAGTGAAGTGATTACTACAGTCAAGTAAATTACAGTCTGGCATCTCACACAATTACCGTCCTTTATTCTGTGCGTGCTGAGAATTCCTAAATTTACTCCCTTAGCACATTCCCAGTGCACAATATGATACTACTGACTGCAGTCCTCCTGGTGTACATTAGATCTCGAGACTTACTCATGTGAAATAACTGCATCTTTACACCCTTTGACCTAAAAAAGAAGAGGTACTCGTTGAAAAAAAGCTGAAGATTCTAAAGGCAAAATGCATTATTCTACCATTTCCAGAAAAATATTTAGAATGAAAAAAAAGACTAAAATTTTTCTCCAGATAGAGCTAAAGCAGAATAATAAATCAAAACTATGGACTAAAGATCAAACAAAACCAGAGGGAGTAGCCAGAGGAATACCCAGAGGAATACCCAGAGAGAATGGCATTCTGGAAAACAAGACTCCAACCACTTCCAGGGGCAGGTGCGCAGCAGTGGCAAGAAAGGGGTTCTGAAAAATGGGCATGAAATAAAGCAATGTGAAGTCACTGGTACCCTCAGCAAGAGCCTTTACAGACCCGAGGACACTGAGGCAGAGCGGAAGGGAGGAGATGGAGGCATTTCTCAACTGGAGACATTTGGGCATATTTAAAAGTCAATGGGCAGCCGGGCGCGGTGGCTCAAGCCTGTAATCCCAGCGCTTTGGGAGGCCTAGGCGGGTGGATCACGAGGTCGAGAGATCGAGACCATCCTGGTCAACATGGTGAAACCCCGTCTCTACCAAAAATACAAAAAACTAGCTGGGCGTGGTGGCACGTGCCTGTAATCCCAGCTACTCAGGAGGCTGAGGCTGGAGAATTGCCTGAACCCAGGAGGTGGAGGTTGCGGTGAGCCGAGACTGCGCCATTGCACTCCAGCCTGGGTAACAAGAGCGAAACTCCGTCTCAAAAAAAAAAAAAAAAAAAAAAAAGTCAATGGGATAAGATGGATGACTGTGAGAGGCAGACTGACCCGACAAGAAGACAGAGGGCTTCTGTGAAGCTGCCGAGGAGGTAGGAGGGGAGAGCTCCAAAGCCCAGGTTGGTCTAGGCCCACAGACAAGCAACCCATCAGTCACACAGTGCCCCATCTTCAGAAGGGCCCCACCTTTGGTTTTATGCCCTGTTGTCACCATCTTGAAATTCTTAATAATTTTTGAACAAGGGGCCCCACATTTTCATTTTACACTGGGCCTCTCAAATTATGTAGGTGGTCTTGGCCCAGGGGAGAGGCTGGCCTGAGCCCAGGAAAGGGCAGCTCTGCTACCATGGTGGTAGGAAGGGGATAGAGAAGCAGGGCCAATGCCATCTGCTAGCTTATTTTCCTGCAAAGCCGAAAGAAAGCTGTCTGCTGTGAATGAGCCAGGGACAGACAAGGAGAGAGAGGTTAGAACTTTATCTAACATGGAGACATCTGGTAGACTTCACCTTAACCAAGTGATAAGGCTGGTATCACCAATAACAAGTCAAATCAATACCACATACCTCCTGGTAGGATGCACTATGAAGGGCACAAGATCACTTTTGTGCTATTTCCTATTCCTATCAACATGCGCTACCCAAATATAATCATAGAAAACTCAATATGAGAAAATTCTACAAAATAATAGACTAGTACTCTTGAAAAGTGTGAACGTCACAAAAGATAAGGCTGAGGAACAGTCACAAATTGGAGAAGACTAAGCAGAAGTGACAATTAAATGCAGTGTGAAATCCTGCATTATCCTGGAGCAGAAGAAGGACATTTAAGAAACCTAGTGAACTTCAAATAAGGTTTGTAATGTAGTTAATGTAATAGCACTGTATCAACATTAATTTCAAAGTCTTGGTCATCGTGTTACAGTCATGTAAGATATTGAAATTAGAGGCAGCTGGATAAAAAAGTATATGGAAACTCTTTTATTCAACTTTTCTGTAAGTCTCAAATTATTTCAAAATAAAACGCTTACATTTCCATGTGGACTTTTGTGATTTTTTTAAATGTCATTAGTAATTCCAGGACCCTCAGTTACTACCACTGAAGTCTAGCCTACTGCATCAGACATGTTCCTCAATACAAATAGAGTCAGAAACTGCTGTGGTTTGGATTTGTGTCTCCACCCAAATCTAATGTCGAATTGGAATCCCCAGCATTGGAGGAGAGGCCTGGTGGGAGGTGACTAGATCATGAGGGTAGACGTCCCCCTTGCTGTTCATGTGACAGTGAGTTCTCACGAGATCTGGAATATCTGGCTTTGGCCAGGCATGGTGACTCTTGCCTGTGATCTCAGCATTTTGGGAGGCCAAGGCCCTCTAGTGGATCACTTGAGCCTAGGAGTTCAAGACCAGCCTAGGCAACACAGTGAAACCTCCTCTCTACAAAAATTAAAATGTGAGCCCAGCATGGTGGCAGACCCCTATAGTCTCAGCTACTCAGTAGGCTGAAGTAGGAGGATCGCTTGAGCCTAGAAGGTCCAGGCTCCAGTGAGCCATGATGGCCCCACTACACTCCAGCCTGTGTGACAGAGCAAAACCCTGTCTTTAAACAGGTTGGTTTTGAACCAACTTGGCTTTGAACAGGTGCCCAGCTTCAAGTTTCTATCGTGCTGCCCCCTTACCACTGCCTGTCACAGCCTGCCAGGCCCTACGTGTCTCTATCCAGTGAGTGCATTAATTAAGCCTTTACAAGTGTGCTAAGCATCTGTCATACTACATGGGTTCCAAGGACTATTACACATTTCCTTTCTCTATTTTAATTACTTTTTTTTAATGAAAGCTTACAAATTGGCAGCAAATCCAGGTCAGACATTGCTCTAGAAAAAAGGGGATTTACATCTACCCACACCAGGGACCAAACCCACTTCAGGTAACCATTTGGAATGGGTTACCAAGCCAATCTAGGGCCATTGCTCTGTTGCCACCCAGGGGCGGGTGGGTGCCATGGTACCTGGATAGGGAAAGAGAAGCCCAGAGGAAGAACCTGGCTCTGCACAGGACATGTCCTCTGGAATTCAAAGGCAGGAGAAGGCAAGGGAGAAGTGCTGTACCCACTCACCACAGTATGCAGGAGTACATTGTAAACACGATTCTTGGGAAGGCAGGTATTAAAATAAATAGGTTACATGAATGATGTATTTCCTCAGACCGAGGACTGTTCCAGGGACTAAAGAGATGTTACAGGCACCCAACGGACAGAGCCAGGCACCAGATTCCAGGCTTACCTGCTTTGGATCAGAGGTGGCAGTGCCAGGAGCCGGCGATTCCAGCTCTATGGTCACAGGCCCATCGTTCTGAATGTGCACCTGCATGTAGGCCCCAAACTTGCCATCTGAAAAAGCAATCCAAACAGTTATCAAAGATGGAGACCCCAGATTACTCTATCCAAAAGCACACTGCTTTAGTTCATTTTCATGCTGCTAATAAACACATACCCAAGTCTGGGCAAATTACAAAAGAAAGAGGTTTAATGGACTTACATTTCCTCATGGCTAGGAAGGCTTCACAATCATGGCAGAAAGTAAAGAGAAGCAAGTCAGATCTTACATGTATGGCAACAGGCAAAAAGAGAGAGAGCTTGTGCAGGGAAACTCCTGTTTTCAAAACCATCAGATCTTGTGAGACTTATTCACTATCATGAGAACAGCACAGGAAAGACCCACCCTTATGATTCAATTACCTCCCACCAGCTTCCTCCCACAAAACATGGGAATTGTGAGAGCTACCATTCAAGGTGAGATTTGGGAGGGGGCACAGCCAAACCATATCACACACCTAGATCAGCATGATACAAAACCTGGGTTACACTGAAGAAGGAGGTTGACTGGGAGGAGGATCGGCCAGTCAATAAAGGAAAAGCTGGCCAGCGCTGTAAGGAGGGATGGAAATGCAGGATTAAACAGCACAGCTGCTGCCGCATGCCCAACAGAATTGGCTAGAAATAAAAGGTCTGGTAACACCAAGGGTGGGAAAGAATGTGGGTTACCGGGACTGCACATTGTGAAAAGGCAAACACAGAGCATTCTGGAAGGCCATGTTTGCACTGTATGCAATAAAGCCCTCCATCTCCCTCCATGGAAGGTGCTGCTCTTGGGCCTGCTGGGACACAGGCAGGCCTCACACCCTGAGGTTCTTCTGCAACCTGGGTGACCACCATGAGTCTCTGTTCCTGCCACTACGACCTCACAAATTCCATCTCTGAGTCTTTCCTACCAGTGGTCCTTTGGAAGGACTCAGCAAAATGAGTATGCCAACAGACAGCTTTCTTTCCAGTGTTACTATACACAGTAACACTGGAAATTGTATTAGAAGCACCCAAGCCATTGGCCATGTTTATAAGCAAGATTAATCTAGATCCTACTGGGTAGCCAGAGGTGCTCAAATAATGATGACTTTCTTTGACTTCCTATCAGCTTGCAGTGGCCATTCAAATCAACAGAGCTTTTGCCTCATCCATGTCAGACTAACCAAAAAAACATCAGCTGGGAAGGAAATCATGTGTTTAATTGCATGCTAAAATTATGGCTACAATTAGTAGAAAATTTCAGTCACTGTACTCTTCAGGGAGGCTGAAGGCAGGCTCAGGAGGACAGGAATTATTTCCAACCTTGAATTTCTATTGCCAGGATATACAGCATATGCTTCACCTTGTTTATCATTCCAAGTAGCAAGAAATTTATTTTCTTTTCCTGTTTTTCTTCAGTTAAGAATAGAACTATTATGTAAATTTCCATCTGTACAGATGATAAATCCAAAGACATGTTCTAAGAGATCTTAAAATGGTAACATTTTTTCCAGTTCAGATCAAAGGGTAAAGGTCCCAGGAAGAATTATGCTAGCCAGGGAAAATAAACACATTAAACACACATACACACACACACACAAGCATATCTATAAAACGACATCTGGGCTCCTATGGCGATATAATCAAGTTGTTCTTAAATATTAAGTCCCAGCATTCTTTCTACCCAGAGCTGCAGGTTAAGCACATGTTAAACACGCTTGTGCTGTATGTTTAATGCAGGCAAACTCTCAGCTACAGCCTAACCACCCATGAACTCAACTCCAGTAGAACTTTCTAAGGCCCTGACAGCCACAAACCAGAGTGCCTCACTGCAGATTCCCCATGTGGCTGCAAAAACTGGTGCCCATACCCCTTTGGACAATGTTTCACTGACTTTCGCCACTGGCCAAGAAGGCTCGCACCACCTTTCTGTGCCCCAGTTTGTTCTGGCACAACAGGACAGTTGTCCTGGGATGGTTACAAGGGTGCACATAGATTAGTACACAGCTCAGCACAGTGAGTGTACAGGAAATCATAGTCATTATTATTATTATTATCGTCATGCCTACCACTGCCCATGCTAGTATATGAGCAAATTGCAGGGATGGGACAGAAAAACATTATGCCAAAAAAGTATGCCATGAAAGAAAAATTGGAAGAACAAAAGGCATGTACCATTGCTTCTTGGCCTGGCTGGGAGCAAGTCCATATTCTCTGCTCTCCAGAGCTTGCCCTGTGTGGCCATGACTGGATTGGTGCTCAGCCAACCTCTGGGGACCAGTAAGGGGCATGGGCACTAGACACTGACCATCAGGCCAGCCCATCTAAGCACATCCCCTAAAGGCAGTTATCTGCCACCAAGGAGGCATTCTCACCCCCAGGCTTCCTCTTTATTCTACTTTCAATCTCTTCAGAACATGAGCAGGCAGGAGGCTGTTACTGATAGAAAACCCAACTGTGTGCTACAGGCTGGGACATCAAGAAATAAAGCATATGAGTGGCATTGAGGGGTTCAAAATAAGCCTGGGGCCAGGCTGGAGCCACCACCTGCTAGAGGAGTTTGATCTGGATGTGCAGGATTGTGCCTACAGCCTTTGGGAGTGTGACTCTGGAAGCCGCTAGCATCCATGGTGGCTATGTCCTCAGGTACAGAGCTGCTTCTACAGAGACAGGAGTGTTCTTTGTCATTCTCAGTGCCCCAGAGGCTGGGCCAGGGCCAGTGAACCACCGCTGGGACAACACAGCAGCAGACGCCTGGCTCAAGGGTACCTGGAAAGCTGAGGCAAGGGCTCTGGGGTCATTGACAGAGACCAGTAGCTCTGGGAATGATATGTCCTAAGTGACTTGGTGATGAAAAGATCTGTTTTGTCACCAAATGGGCAAATTACAGGCCCTTTGGGCCCTGGCAGTTGATTTTCTCACAGTTTGAGGGCTAGGCCTAGGTCTGACTCTAGGCCACACTCAAGGCCATGGAGGGAACTGGAAAGGCAGATCTGGGCTATTGTGGCTTCTTCCCAAGCTTTTTTTTGGGGGGTCCAGAGATCAAGACCATCCTGGTCAACATGGTGAAATCCCAGCTCTACTGAAAATACAAAAATTAGCTGGGCGTGGTGGTGGGTGCCTGTAATCCCAGCTACTCAGAATTAGCTGGGCCTGATAGCGCATGCCTGTGTTTCCAGCTACTCAGGAGGCTGAGGTGGGAGGATTGCTTCAGTCTGAGAGGTCTAGGCTGCGGTAAGCCATGATCATGTTGCCACTATACTCCAGGATGGGTGACAGAGAGCCAGACCCTGTCTCAAAAAGAAAAAAAAAAAAAAAAAAAAGGACAAAACACATAAACAGTTAAGAGAAAAGGAAACACAGTCATTCAAACATCTGAAAAAAAATCTAACCACACTCTATACATTGAAACTATAATGGGCCATCTATCAGATGGGTGAAATTCCAGAAGTTCAAAATACACTCTGCCAACAGAGCTAGGAGAAATATGGCAGTCTCACACTGCAGAAAAGTGCAGTGCCTACAAAAGGCCAACTGGCACCATCTTCCCCATTTCTGAGAATTTATCCAACAGGTTCTCCCAACTGCATATGAAGCAGCATATGTACAAATGCATTCATCATGTCACTGTTGTTTTTAAAAGACAAAAATTAGGCCAGGCGTGGTGGCTCAAGCCTGTAATCCCAGCACTTTGGGAGGCCAAGGTGGGGGGATCACAAGGTCAAGAGATCGAGACCATCTTGGTCAACATGGTGAAACCCCGTCTCTACTAAAAATACAAAAAATTAGCTGGGCATCGTGGTGCGTGCCTGTAATCCCAGCTACTCAGAAGGCTGAGGCAGGAGAATTGCCTGAACCCAGGAGGAAGAGGTTGCAGTGAGCCGAGATCGCGCCATTGCACTCCAGCCTGGGTAACAAGAGCAAAACTCCGTCTCAAAAAAAAAAAAAAAAGACAAAAATTAGAAATAGCCCAGGAGTCCAACAATACAAGATCTATTAAATAAGCCAGGCTATGGTCCTGCCATAGAACAGTACATAGCACTTTAAGAAAGAGAGATTTAATTTGTTCAGAATAAAAGAAAAAAAAAAGAAAGAAGTCTCTATGAACTGCTATGAAAAGAATCTCTAGGAAACACTGTGAATTTTTTTTTAAGCAAAGACATAAAACAGTATATCACATCCTACCTTTTGTATAGCAAGGGAAATATTTTTAAAAATTCATATTTGTTCACATTTGCAAATGGATAGATGGATAGAAAAAATTAATAAAAGTGATTGCCTCTAGAGAGCAAGAGAAACAGGCTGGACAGAAATAAGAATGAGAGCAAATCTTTCCAATTCAGACCTTTTCATAGAATTTTGATATTTGAACTACCTGATCATACTACCTAGTCAAATATTAATTAGAAAAATAAAGTTAGAAGACTCACATCTCCCAATTTCAAAACTTACTACAAAGTTACAGTAATCAAAACAGTATGGTACTGTGTAAGGACAGAAACATAGAACAATGAAATAGAACTGAGAGTCCAGAAGTAAACCCTCACATATATGGTCACTTGATTTTCAACAAAGGTGCAAAGACCACTCAATGGGTAAAAGAACAGTCTTTGCAACAAATGGTAATGGGACAACTGGATATCAGCTTGTAAAAGAATGAAACTAGACCCTTATCTCACATCATATAAGAAACTTGGCCGGGCACGGTGGCTCAAGCCTGTAATCCCAGCACTTTGGGAGGCCGAGGAGGGTGGATCACGAGGTCAAGAGATCGAGACCATCCTGGTCAACATGGTGAAACCCCGTCTCTACTAAAAATACAAAAAATCAGCTGGGCATGGTGGCGCGTGCCTGTAGTCCCAGCTACTCAGGAGGCTGAGGCAGGAGAATTGCCTGAGTCCAGGAGGCGGAGGTTGCGGTGAGCCGAGATCGCGCCATTGCACTCCAGCTTGGGTAACAAGAGCGAAACTCCGTCTCAAAAAAAAAAAAAAAAAAAGAAAGAAACTTAACTCAAAATAGATCAGAGACCTTAATGCAAGGGTCAACGCTATTAAACACTGAGAAGAAAACATAAGAGTTGGCCGGGCGCGGTGGCTCAAGCCTGTAATCCCAGCACTTTGGGAGGCCAAGGCGGGTGAATCACGAGGTCGAGAGATCAAGACCATCCTGGTCAACATGGTGAAACCCCGTCTCTACTAAAAATACAAAAAATTAGCTGGGCATGGTGGCGTGTGCCTGTAATCCCAGCTACTCAGGAGGCTGAGGCAGGAGAATTGCCTGAACCCAGGAGGCGGAGGTTGCGGTGAGCCGAGATCGCGCCATTGCACTCCAGCCTGGGTAACAAGAGCGAAACTCTGTCTCAAAAAAAAAAAAAAAAAAAAAAAAAGAAAACATAAGAGTTAATTTTCAAGACATTCAAATTTGCCAAGGGTTGCTTAGACATAACACCAAAAACATAAGCACAAAATGAATAAAAAAGGGATAAACTGGATTACATAAGAGTTAATTTTCAAGACATTCAAATTTGCCAAGGGTTGCTTAGACATAACACCAAAAACATAAGCACAAAATGAATAAAAAAGGGATAAACTGGATTTCATTAAAATTAGAAAATTTCAAGCATCGAAGAACACTATCAAGAAAGTGGAAAGACAACCCATAGACTAAGAGGAAAAAGTCTACAAATCACAAATCTGATAAAGGTCAATTATCCAGAATATATAAATTACTCCTATAACTGATAAAAGAAAAATGGCTCAGAGCAGTCTGAACTCTGTGAAGTGTGCAAAGTTTATCAAGCCCAGAGAAACCTTCAGTCATGCCACTTTAGACTCATCCCCTAACTCTACCACCTCATCCCCATATCCACATCAATTGTTTAAGGGCATTTTGTTGCTGATAGCTGCCTCACCATTATCTTTATGTTCCTAGAATCTGTGATACAAAAAACAATGTATAGTCAATCAATAGCTTATGTTGTTTTAATGTAATTTCTTGGTAAACAATTTAGAAACTGCCTCTTAGTTTCTTTTTGAAAATCCACTTGTGGCCAGGAGCAGTGGCTAACGCCTGTAATCCCAGCATTTTGGGAGGCCAAGGAGGGTGGGTCACCTGAGGTCGGGAGTTCAAGACCAGCCTGATCAACATAAAGAAACCCCGCCTCTACTAGAAATATAAAACTAGCCAGGTGTGGTGGCACATGCCTGTAATCCCAGCTACTCTGGAGGCTGAAGCAGGAGAATCGTTTGAACCCAGGAGGCGGAGGTTGCAGTGATGGCACCATTGCACACCAGCCTAAGTAACAAGAGTGAAACTCTGTCTCAGAAAAAAAAAAAAAAAAAAAAAGAAAGAAAGAAAATCCACTTGTAACTGCTGCTAATCTGAGTGCATATTCATAGCAACTTGAATCTATGTTCCTGGGTTGCAATCCTCAAGGTTGGCCCAAATAATCTCTCTACTTCTATTAATTTTGCTTCGGCATCTTCATTTTAGGACAATATAACTTAGCAACAAAAAGACAAACAAGTCGCGCCGGGCGCGGTGGCTCAAGCCTGTAATCCCAGCACTTTGGGAGGCTGAGGCGGGTGGATCACGAGGTCGAGAGATCGAGACCATCCTGGTCAACATGGTGAAACCCCGTCTCTACTAAAAGTGCAAAAAATTAGCTGGGCATGGTGGCACGTGCCTGTAATCCCTGCTACTCAGGAGGCTGAGGCAAGAGAATTGCCTGACCCCAGGAGGCGGAGGTTGCGGTGAGCCGAGATCACGCCATTGCACTCCAGCCTGGGTAACAAGGGCGAAACTCCGTCTCAAAAAAAAAAAAAAAAAAAAAGACAAACAAGTCAATTTTAAAATAAGGGCTTGAGTAGACATTTCTCCAAAGGAGATATACAAATGGCCAACAACCACAATAAAAGATGCTCAGATGTTCAGTATCATTAGTCATTAGGAAAACATAAGCTAAAACCACAATGATGTACCACTCCAAACCTGCTAAAGAGGGCTATAATAAAAAAATATTTATTTAATGAATTAATTTTTAAAAAAACAGAAAATAACAAGTGTTGTCAAGGATGCAGACAATTGGAACCCTCATACACTGCTGGCAGGCATGTAAAATGTTCAGCTACTGTGGAACCTCCTCTCTAGGTTACACCACATGATCCAGCAACTTCACTTCTGAATATATACCCAAAAGAATTGGAAACAGGTGTTTAAACAAAAACTTTTAGACAAATGTTCATAGAAGCACTACTAACAATAGCCACAAGGTGAAAACAACCCAACTGTCCATCAACAGCAAAATGTGGTATATTCATCTGATGAAAATTATTTATAAAAAGGAATGAGGTACTGATACGTTCTATACATGAATGAACCTTGAACACATTATGTAAGTGAAAGAAGCTAGACACAGAAGGCCACACAGTATAATTCCATTTATATGAAATATCCAGAATAGGCAAATCCATAGAGACTAAAAGCAGATTGGTGGTTCCCAGGGTCAAGGGCAGGAGAGAATGAGGAGTGACTGTTTAATGGGTATGGTGTTTCCTTTTGAGGCAATGAAAATGTTTGGAACTAGATGGTGCCAATGATTGTACAAAGTTGTAAATGTACACTTTTAAATGGTTTTTACACTTTAAAATGGTTAAATGGGGCCGGTCGTGGTAGCTTACCCCTGTAATCCCAGCACTTTGGGAGGCTGAAACAGGAAAATCACTTAAGGTCACAGTTCAAGACCAGCCTTGGCAACATGGAGAAATCCCATTTCTACTAAAAATACAAAAATTAGCTGAGTATGTGGTGCATGCCTGTTATCCCAGCTACTCAAGAGGCTGAGGCAAGTGAATCACTTGAACCTGGGAGGCAGAGGTTGCAGTGAGCTGAGATGGCACCATTCCACTCCACCATGGGTGACAAAGGGAAACCCTGTCTCATAAAAAAATAAAATTAAATTAAATTAAAATAAAGGCCAGATGCAGTGGCTCACCCCTGTAATCCCAGTACTTTGGGAAGCCAAGGAGGGCGGATTCCCTGAGGTCAGGAGTTCAAGACCAGCTTGGCCAAACATAGTGAAACTCCATCTCTACTAAAAAAGACAAAAATTAGCCAGGCATGGTGGAGGGCACCTGTTGTCCCAGCTGCTTGGGAGACTGAGGTATGAGAATCCTTTAAACTCAAGAGGCTGAGGCTGCAGTGAGTTGAGATCGCTCCACTGCACTCCAGCTTGGTGACAGAGCAAGAACCCATCTCAAAAAAAAAAAAAAAAATTATATTATGTATATTTCACCACAATAAAAAAATAATATTAACAAATTAAGGAAGAAGAATAAATACTAAAAATGAAAAAGAAATGATTGAACTCAAATGAAAGGCTAAACTCTAGACTAAACATAAAAAAAGAATTGGCAAACTGAAAAGATTTACTCAGGACAGAAAAAAGAGAAAGAATGACTACAAGGCTATACCACTTAATGGTATTCATTTGCACAATAAACCCTTTGTTGAAAACTATAAAGAGAGAGCCAAGTAATTAATCAGTATTTCTGAATTTGAGTCTGGTGTAGTGGCACATGCCAATAGTCCAGCTACTCAGGAACGCTGAGGTGGGAGGATGGCTTGAGCCCAGTTCAAGGTGGCAGTGAACCATGATCACGCCACTGCACCCCAGTGGGCAGCAGAGCAAGGCCCCCAACTCTAAAATTAATTAGTTAATTAATTAATTAATTTGGAATATATATATATTTTCTTCTGAATTCATAAACCCTGAATCAATAAGGTTTTGAACTCTTTCCATTCCTCCTATTAAATGATTCAGACTTTTGCTTTCATCCCAAGTCACCTCACTTACTCGGATTCTAACAGCAGTGAACAGAAGTTTCTTTCTACTTATGCCTGTATCTTCTTTTAAAAACTGCCTTTATTTCTTCAAACTGAATTGCTGTTATAGACTCTTGGGCAAGGAAAAAGAGCTGACCCTGCAATTCATAACCAGAAGTGTGGAGAAAACTCAGAAAAATTAGATAAAAGTGAGGAAGGACAATAAGGTCAGGAGGGGGAAGAGCCCAGAGAGAATGGAAAGAATAGAAAGGTTGGCAAAGTCACCAAAATGGACCAGTCCTCACCTCCTGAGACTCAGAGGCATTCATCACACAAAATAACAAAGCGCCCACTGTGCATAGGCACGCTGCCATTATTGCAGGAGTCCAAAACCCCACCATACCACTGACACTGCTTTTTAAAAACTGTATTTTTTTTAGAGACAGAGTCTCACTCTATCACCCAGGCTAGAGAGCAGTGGCATGATCATAGCTTGCTACTGCCTTGCACTCCTGGGCTCAAGCGATCCTCCTGCCTCGGCCTCTCAGGTAGCTGAAACTACAGGTGTGCACCACCACACTCAGCTAATTTTTTTTTTTTTTTTTTTTAGAGATGGGGTCTTGCTATGTTGCCCAGGCTGATCTAGAACTCCAGTGCTGAAGTGATTCTCCTGCTTCGACCTCCCAAAGTGCTAGGACTATAGGTGTGAGCCACTGTGGTGGCTGACATTGCTTTTAAGGTGGCCACAATTATTTTAGGTAGGGGAAGGGAGAACTGGCAAGATCAGGTTGCTGTTCGCAATAGATAATCAACTAAGCAAATCAAGGAAATCATGAAAAGATAGGGTTTTAAAATGAAAGGGGATATAGTTTGCCATTTGGGAAGAGGGATGCTAAATTGTAGCCATGGAGACGATGTAAGCTTAAGACCAAAAAAGAGACATGCGGGAATAAATAAGGAAGTCAGTAAGCAAATTAGTGAAAAGAATGAAAGAAAAGGAAAGAATGACAGAAAATATAAACCCATTTGGCCAAAATCAGTTGGACATCGGTGTCAAACTTTTACACAAGAGCATCAGCCTGTACCACAATTTGCCAACCCTACAATTCATTAACAATGAAGACACGATCCCACGTTGCAATTTCCTAAATGTACAAGAAAAAGAATGCCTTTGGCATCACAGTCTTCGCCAAAGTATATAAAGCAGCCTTCCACTGAAAGTTCACTCATGCTGTTAAAATGCTTTAAATAGTAAAAAGGGTAGAAAATTAAACAAATCCATATAAATCAAGTACTAAGCAAAAAGCAAAAAAACAGTTTTGGTCTTCCAGCTCCTGGCACCTTTTCTTTGCATTATGAAGCAGGAGAGGTGTGGGCATCATGGACACCCCACAGAGCACATGGAGCAGAAGCAGTCATAAACTGCTGCTCTCCTGACATGTCTGTCCACATTTCCCTAGCTCTTAGATACCCACAACAAATCAAACCCAGCAGAAAATATATAGGTAATCCTTTTGAATACTATGGCAGCTTCTGATTTGCTGAACAAAGCTGACAGGTGACTGTTTTCCTGAGCCCATTAAAAACACCTCAGAGCTGGAACTAGAAGCTTGAGAGCAGAGGTCACTCTTCTCCAGTATTCCATTTTGGTATGACTTTTTTTTTTTTTTCTAACTATAAATGCATGTTTAGCACTCAATTTGGAGAGCGTTCAATGTCTCTTGTCAAACGGCGCCTTTGGCATTCATTTGAAGGCTAGAGATCCCTGGGGTGCTGTGGAGGACACAAGTGACCCAGTTTCCTGTGCCTACTCAGTCAGTCTAGGGACCCAGTAATGTATCCTCAAGCTTTAGCTCATTCTCAGTAGAGGGGAAGATATGACCTGACTATGCACTAGAGTTTTTCCCCTAAAGCAATGATTTGAGAAACAGTCATGAAAAGGGGAAAGTTCCACCCTTTGAGAGCATCAGGGTTATGAGATGTGGAAGACTAGAGATGGCTGCAAACTCTTTAACGTTCCTGCCATTGCAGGGCAGGACTGCATCCCCTCCCCTTGAATCTGGGTAGGCTGAGATGGCTTTAACCAACGTTATGCAACAGAAGTGAGGCTGTGCCACTTTCCAGGCCTGGTCTGAAGGGACCGACACATCTATTCCCGTCTTGGAACACCTGCTCTTGCAGTGCTCACTGCGGAGGAAGGCAACATGATGTTATGAAGCCGGCTGCTCTGAGACCACCAGGTTGGGAGGAACCCAGCAATGTGAGGAGGCCAAGGATGAAAAGAAGTGGGGAGCAGTGGGGGGAGGAGAGCAGAAAAGGGAAGAGGGTACACTGCGGACATTTTAGAAGCAAGAAAGGAAAGAAGGAAGGGATTGACAGAGAGTGGAAGAAAGAGTGAGCGGGAGGAAGGACAGAGGGAGGGAGGGAGCAAGGAAGGGAGGGAAAAGGTGTGCAAGCATAGGGAGCTTGCTGGGACACAGGAAGAGCCTCTAAATGGGCCCGCAAAAAAACACCTTCCGATACTACAGCCTGCAGCTTCTCTCATCCTTCTCATCTCAGCTTAAATACCTCTCCAGCTGTCTTTGCTGCTCACAAGCATAGAAGTCAGCCCGTGCACGAGATGACCAAGTTGCCAGATTGCCAACAGTTGTTTTTCAGCAGTATGATCTCTCTTCTACTCCTTCATCCAAGTCTGTCCCTGAACCTCTTGAACCTGCTCAGGCCAGTCACACACCTGCCTAGAGCTGGGCCCTCCAGCAGCTTTACTGGGGACCTGGCCATGAACTCTATCATTTCTCTAGCTGAAGCAGACAGCCAATCCTCCTGCCTAGATGTTCATCGTATCCCTACCTCATCTCCTGTGTAAAGAGGAGTACATTTTTATACACGCATTCAGGATATCACCTGGCCCAGGTTGTCCTGAGAACTGCACTGCCACAGGGCTGCTTCTTAGGGTGTCCAGCCATCCTAGTTTGCCAAGGACTTACGGGTTTCTGGGGATGTGGGATGCTCAGTGCTTGAGCAGGCGTATGCCGGGAAAACCTGACCTCTGCTCTGAGGCTGGCCTGTTCAGTTCCCCGGGTCATTACACCAAAAGAAGAGGCTCAGAGAATTTTTAAAGAAAAATAGGCTAGGTGCAGTGGCTCAGTCCTGTAATTCCAACACTTTGGGAGACCAAGACGAGTGGATCACTTGAGCCCAGGAGTTTGAGACCAGCCTGGGCAACATGGCAAAACCATCTCTATTCTTTCACATTTCATGTAAAATGTAAAAGAAAAACAGTAGAGATGATTCGAATTTAAATAACATGCTCCCTAGTGGCCAGTCAATATTTAACAAGGCGCAACAGTAAATATCCACGTACAAGCATAAAAATCAACAACATTCTGCATGGGTATTCGTTTGATGAGTCATGAAGATTCAACAAATGACCTAAACACAGATCAGATGGAATCACGCCCAAGCGCATGTGCAGCCACCACGTTAGTGCCTAACGCTGTTATTCATCCCTAACTCCCACAAAGCATGCATCGCACCACTCACCTCAGAAGGTTCTGACAACACTCGTTTCTGAAAGGAGAATCGCTCATATACAAGTGGTAAATGAAAGTGCATATACCACAGAGGCTGTATCTGGGCAGAGGTGGGTTTTCTTCGGCAGGGAGAGCCAGAACAATGGGAATAAAATGACAGCCTTCAGCAGAAAAGCCCTCGGCACTGGCAGCAGAAGCCCTTGACTGTATCTTATGAAAATAAAAACAAGCGCCTACTCCCTTCCAAACCAGCCATGGGACTTTAGTGTTCTGCTATTATCTCCGTTTTTCCCATAAGCCCTGAGAGTTTTAGCAGCAGTTTTGCAGAACAGGAGGTTTCTAAGGAACGTTTACCACGTTGCTGCAGAAACAGCCACACCAGTTCAGTACCTCTCTTCTCTAGACCGTGAGCTCCTTTAGGGCCAGAACTGCACCACTCTTACTCGGCACTGTATACCCGGAGCCTAGCACACTGGCAGATAAAGCGTCTTACTGATGGTTAAGTCACAAAACTGACTTGAATGGAACCAGTAACATCTCCCCCAACAGAAACAGGATTAAAATCCTCGATGAACATCACTGCTCAGAGAGGAAGGACACCCTGGTCTCAGGGCACACTGCTCCCCTTCCTAGGCCCAAATGAGGCCCAAAAACCCCACCGCTGATTTCCTTGATCGTGACGGAGAAGGCAGGAAAGTCCCAGTAGACTCGATGAATACAGAAAAATAACAGAAAAGGGCAAGGCACAGTGGCTCACACCTGTAATCCCAGCACTTTGGAAGGCAAAGATGGGCAGATCATTTGAGGTCAGGGGTTCCAGACCAGCCTGGCCAACTTGGTGAAACCCCGATCTCTGTTAAAAATAGAAAAATTAGCTGGGTGTGGTGGCAGTGCACCTATACTCCCAGCTACTCAGGAGGCTGAGGCAGGAGAATCGTTTGAACCCAGGAGGGGGAGATTGCAATGAGCCCAGGTTGTGCCACTGTACTCCATCCTGGGTGACAGAGCAAGACTCTGCCTCAGGAAAAAAAAAAAAAAAAAAAAAGAAAGAAAGAAAGATAACAGAAAAGGCCAATAAGCGCAGAAGACGTGACTTTCACAGTGAAGCAATGATGTCAGTGAAGCTCAGGTTCTAGAGAAAGCTGCTGGTTCAATTCCAGGCTCTGCCACTTACGTGCTATGTGACCTTCCATAGGTTACCCTGCTGCACCTTACCTACAGAATGGTGGTAAAACTCACACCTATCTCTTAGGATTGTTGTGAGGATTCAACGAGATAAAGAATGAAAGAGTATTTGTTTTGCACAGGGCCTGGAATATAACAAGCCCTCAACGGAGCTATTTTGGTATATTATTAACTAACAACAATAATAAATGTGTGAGGACCCAACCATATCCAGCATCCCCTCCACGGTTCCACTGTATACAGAACAAGTGAAAGAGCTTGGGGTTAGATCACCAGGCGAAGGGAATCAGGCCTGCTGTCGGCACATGCCCCACAGCAGGGACCATGCGGGAAGAGCTGCGGCAGGTGAGGAAATGTCCCTAACCACGTGGGTGCTGGCAGGATGTGAGGCACACAGAGAAGGAACAAAGGGGACAACAATCTTCTCTCTGTCACTAACAACAAATAAGAGAAACAAATCGAATATAAGTATAAAATAAATTTTCACTTACAGAAGGAGAGGGTAGTGAAAAAATGTTAAATCTAGACTTTACGTTTTAAAGTTGCTGAAGTGGTCTTAAAAATGCTAAAATAAAGAAAATGTATTTATCATTTCATTCAAATTCCTACATCCCTTAGGCTCACAGAGGCTTTTCATATTGAAGCTGGAAGCCAAATTCTCAAAATTAGCCAAAAGACAACAAATATATAATGCATGCTCTATGAATTTTGTTTCATTGGAGGTTATAAAAGAGATAAGGCCAAAAAAAAAAAAGTGACACACTGTTGATATATTGTAAGACTTCTGGAAGTCTAAAACATTTGGAAATAAATTTTGATTAAAACTGTCTGCATATGCTGTATGAAAGGAGACAAGGTTAGCCCTTGACAAGGATGGAAGGAGCCCTTGGGCCTGACAACACACATAAGGTTAGGGCATTGCCACCTACTTCGTGGCATCTAACCATGATTTTTGACTCTTATTAGGGGAATAAGAAAGTGAATTTATAGCCGGGCGCGGTGGCTCAAGCCTGTAATCCCGGCACTTTGGGAGGCCAAGGCGGGTGGATCACAAGGTCGAGAGATCGAGACCAACCTGGTCAACATGGTGAAACCCCGTCTGTACTAAAAATACAAAAAATTAGCTGGGCATGGTGGCGCGTGCCTATAATCCCAGCTACTCAGGAGGCTGAGGCAGGAGAATTGCCTGAACCCAGGAGGCAGAGGTTGTGGTGAACCGAGATCGCGCCATTGCACTCCAGCCTGGGTAACAAGAGCGAAACTCCGTCTCAAAAAAAAAAAAAAAAAAAAAAGAAAGTGAATTTATAACCAATATTAAAATTACTTTGCAGGCCAGGCGTGGTGGCTCACGCCTGTAATCTCAGCACTTTGGGAGGCCGAGGCGGGAGGATCACTTGAGGTCAGGAGTTCAAGACCAGCCTGGTGAAACCCTGTCTTAAAAAAAAAAAATTACTTTGCATTTATCAAAATAATTCTGTGATTTGTCTTTGACTATTTGCAGAATTGTAAGTTCTAGTGCTTTTTGTTTTGTTTTAAGACAGGGTCTCACTCTGTTGCCCAGGCTGCTGGAGTGCAACAGCACCATCTCAGCTCACTGCAGCCTCAATTTCCTGGGCTCAAGTGATCCTCTCACCTCAGCCTCCTGAATAGCTGGGACTAGAGGCACAAAACCTGCATGTGTTGCTAATTTTTTTTTTTTTTTTTTTGCATTTTCTAATAGAGATGGGGATTCATCATGTTGCCCAGGCTGGTCTTAAACTCCTGGGCTCAAGCAATCCACCTGTTTTAACCTCCCCAAGTGCTGGGATTACAGGCATGAGCCACCATGCGCAGCCATAAATTCTGGTTTTATAAGCCCAAGTCATTTTACATTTGCTTTTCCAAAATGCATTACATTGTAATTTTAAAATCCTTTAAAAAAAAAAAACTGTGTATAATTTATGTCAATTTTTCATCAAAATAATCAGATGTATTATATACCACGACCTTAAATTCTGATTCATTATAAAATTATATTCTTTATGATACATTGTCTCAAGCAATAATTACCTAGATAAAATGTACATTATTTCAAAGAGTATGACAGGTGTGGGAAGCTAAGGAGAGAGGATCACTTGAGCCCAGAAGTTCAAGCCTAACCTAGGCAACACAGCAAGACCCTCTCTCTCAAAAAGAAATAAATAAAAGGTGTTTTTAGGAATACAAACACCCAATAATAATAAACACTCCTCTTTTAAAATGTAGATGAAAGCAGTTTCACTTTCATTCAACCATTCCTTTACAACTATAAATGTTCACCCATTTAAAATGCCTTCACTTATGCTTTTCTGATATTCCTTGCTTTCATCAATGTTTCAAGGGACTTTAGAGTGTTCTAAAATGCATCTGAGATTACTCAGAAATGGAATGATTGCACAACCACCTGCAAGCAGAGAAGAACAATGCTGGCAGCATCTAATCCTTGTCTCAGCCAAGAAAAATAATTACTCAGAGGACTTGACTTAATTACTCATTCTGTGAAGAAACATGTTTGCAGCAAAGCCACTTTGGAGAATCCCAGTGACACAGGATAGGAAAAACCACCAGAGATATCCATGACCAGACTTATAAATGGAGTTCTAAATTTGGTTATTTCCTGGAAAGGCAAATCTATTCCACTCTATCAGAACCCAAGTAAGAATGGGATTTGAATTAAGGTGGGAATGTCTTGTTCATCTAAAATCCATGTATTCTTATAGCAAATGGACATTTTTCACAAGTAGGAAGAGAATTAAAATAAAAGCAAATGCCAAAGAGGAGTAGGAGTATCACCCATCTAAACATGAGCACATTGAATGAGCTGACAAGCCTCGATGTGGGCTCTCCTACAGAGCTTCAAGAAATTTTCATAAATTTTATTAATTAAGGTTGAAAATTGGCCTAATTTTAAAAATCTGGGTTTCCTTAATCCAGAGAAAGAAAGTTAAAGCATTGGAAATACTACAGAGTTAATCAGGCTGGCCTTGGTGGCTCACGCCTATAATCCCAGCACTTTGGTTGGCCAAGTCAGGTGGATTGCTTGAGCCCAGGAGTTCAATCAGACTTAGCAACATAGCGAAACCCCATTTTAATATGTCATCAAATGCTTTTTCTGTGTTTATGGATGTGATGATATGATTTTTCTTCTTTAGCTTGATTTATCAATTGATTTTTAAGTTGAACCAGGTTTGCATACCTGGGATAAATCCCACGTGATCATGGTGGATAATTCTTTTTATATATTGTTGGATTCAATTTGCTTTTTTGTTGAGGATTTTGCATCTGTCTTAATGAGAGGTATTGAACTGTTGCTCAGGCTGGAGTGCAGTGGTACATCGCAGCTCTGCAACCTCCGCCTTCCAGGTTCAAGTGATTCTCACACCTCAGCCTCCTGAGTAGCTGAGATCCAGGTGTGTGCTACCACACCTGACTAATTTTTGTATTTATAGTAGAGACAGGGTTTCACCATGTTGGCCAGGTTGGTCTTGAATTCCTGACTTCAAGTAATCTACCCACCTTGGCCCCAAAGTGCTGGGATTACAGGCATGAGCTACTGCGTCCAGCTCTTGTAATTTATTTATCTGGTTTTGGTATTAGGGTAGATTCTGGCCTCATAGAATGAGTTAGGAAGTACCCCCTCTGCTTCTATCTTCTGAAAGGGATAGTTTGTAGAGAACTGGTATAACTTATTCCTTAAATGCTTGACAGAATTCACCAATAAACCCATGAACCCATTTGGGCCTGGTGCTTTCTTTTTGAAAGGTTATTAAATATCGATTCAATTTCCTCAATGGATAAAAGTTTATTCAGATTGTCTATTTCTTTCTTTTTTTTTTTTTTTTTTTGAGATGGAGTCTCGCTCTGTCACTCAGAGTGGAGTGCAGAGGCGCCGTATAGGCTCTAATATACCAGCGTTCACTCTAATATTCTGTGGGTTTGGGCAAATTTATAATGACATATGTCTACCATTACAGTATCATACAGAGAATTTTTAGTGCCCTAAAAATCCTCTGTGCTCTGGCTATTTATCCCTCTCTCCTCCCTAACTCCTGGAAACCACTGATCTTTTTACTGCCTCCATAGTTTTTTCAGAATGTCATGTAGTTGGAATAATATAGTATGTAATATTTTCTGACTGGCTTCTTTGACTTAGTAGTATGCATTTAAAGTTCCTCTTTTTAATGGCTCATTTTGTATTAGCACTGAATAAGTTCTATTGTCTGGAGGTATCACAGTTTGTTGAATTTTTTCTTTTTTTTTCTTTTCATTTTTTATTTAAAATTCTTTTTTCTCCCCTACGCCACCCCCCCAGTTTATTTATTCACTTAAGGATATCCTGATTGCTTCCAAGTTTAGGCAGTTATGAATAAAGCTGCCATAAACATCTGTGTTCTTTTATTTTTTATTTATTTTACTTTATTTTTTTAGATGGAGTCTCACTCTGTTGCCCAGGTTGGAATGCAGTGGCATGATCCTGGCTCACTGCAACCTCTGCCTCCCAGGTTTAAGCAATTCTCCTGCATCAGCCTTCTGAGTAGCTGGGTTTACAGGTGCGTGCCACCACACCCGGCTAATTTTTGTATTTGTCATAGAGATGGGATTTCGCCATGTTGGCCAGGCTGGCCTCAAACTCCTGACCTCAGGTAATCCACCCACCTCAGTCTCCCAAAGTGCTAGGATTACAGGTGTGAGCCACCACGCCCAGACAAACATCTGCGTTTATAGCAGGTTTTGTATGTATATAAGTTTTCAGCTCTTTTGTACAAATACCAAGAAGTGTAATTACTAGACTTAATAAGAGTATGTTTAGTTTGGCAAGAAGCTGAAAAAGTAATTGTGGAAAATTAAATTAAAAAAGAAAAAAAAACGAAGCTGCCAAACTGTCTTGCAAAGTGGCTGGATCATTATTTTGCATTCCCACCAGCAATGAATAAGAGTTCCTATTGCTCCCTGCTCTCGCTAATATTTGGTGTTGTCATTGTTTTGGATTTTGGCCATTCTAATAGGTATGTAGTGATATCTCATTTTAATTTGCATTTCCCTGATGACATATGATATGGAACATCTTCTCATGTGCTTATATGCTATCTGTAGATCATCTTTGGTGAGGTATCTGTTAAGGTCTTTGGCCCATTTTTTAAAAATGGATTGTTTTCTTACTGTGTTTTTTTATTTGTTTGCTTATTTGTGGTGGAGTCTTGCTGTTGCCCATGCTGGAGTACAGTGGCACAATCTCAACTCACTGCAACCTTCACCTCCCAGGTTCAAGCGGTTGTCCTGCCTCAGCCTCCTGAGTAGCTGGGACTACAGGCGTATGCCACCACGCCCACCTAGTTTTTAGCAGAAACAGGGTTTCACCGTGTTAGCCATGATGTTCTCAATCTCCTAACCCCATGGTCCACCTACCTCGGCCTCTCAAAGTTCTGGGATTACAGGCATGAGCCACCGCTCCCAATCCCTTCTTACTGTGTTTCAATAGTTCTTTTTATATTTTGGATACTAGTCCTTTATCAAATATGTCTTTTGCAAATATTTATGTTTTATGAAATATGTCTTCTGTGAATATTCAATTTGCAAATATTTGTCCTTTATAGGATATGTCTTTTTTAAATATTTTTTCTCAATCTGTGGCTTGTCTTTTCATTCTCTTCACAGTGTCTTTCATGGAGGAAAAAAATTTTAATTTTAACATAGCTCAGCTTATCAATTCTTATTTTCATAGATTATCCCTTTGGTATTGTATCTAAAAGTCATCATCCCACCCAGCATAATCTAGATTGTTTTCCTTTTATCTTCTAGGAGTTTTATAGGTTTGCATTTTACATTTAGGCCTATGATTCATTTCAGATAATTTTTGTGAAGGGTCTGTGGTCTTTGTCTAGATGTACTTTTTGTACGTAGATATCCAGTTGTTCCAGCATCATTTGTTGAAAAGACCCCTTGCTCCATTGTAGTGCCTTTGCTCCTTTGTCAAAGATCGATTCATTTTATTTATCGGGGTCAAATTCTGGCCTCTCTGTTCTGTTCCATTGGTCTATTTCTCTCTTCTTTCATCAATACCACACTGTCTTATTTATCGTAGCTTTATTATAAGTATTGAAGTCATATAGTGTCAGCCCTCTAACTTTGTTCTCTTTTAATATTCTGTTGACCATTCTGGGTCTTTTGCCTCCCCGTATAAACTTTAGAATCAGCTTGTTGTTATCTGCAAAATAACTTGCTGGATTTAGACTGGGATTGCACTGAGTCTATAGATCAAATTGGGAAGAACTGACACCTTGACTATATTGAATCTCCCTGTCTATAAACATGGAATGTCTCTCCATTTTCTAGTATAAGCAGTGAACTGTGGGTGATAATGATGTGCCATGAACAGCTGCTATAATCCAACAATGAACTTCGGTTCATCAGTTGTAACAAATGCACCACTCTAGTGGGGGATGTTGATAATGAGGAAGGCTATGCATGTGGGGGCAGGGATATATGGAATAGCTCTGTACCTTCCTCTCAATTTTACTGTGAACTTAAAACTGTTTTAATCAAATAAAGCCTTTATTTAGAAAAAAAGAGAATATAAACTATTTCATTATTGTTTATACCGATTATATAGTAAAATCATATTTTAAATATATTTTGTTAAATAAAATACATTTTTAAAATAAATTTTGCCTATTTCTTTTTACTTTTTTAAATATGGCTACTAGAACTTAAAATGACATATTTGGTTCACATTTGGGGCTTGCACTATACTTCTATTGGACAGAGCTAAGCTAAACAATCAAAGAAACATCACTGTATTAGCCACACCTCTGGGTTCCCAAACAGTTTCAAAATGTGAACAGAAGAAGGGAGGAGGGCAAATGCCAGCAGGAGCATTCTGAGGACATGTGTTAAGTACAACACCAGCAATAGTAGCAGCTATTTTGTGGTTCTAAGTAAGTAATAAGCACAAACAATGACTTTCCAGGAAAGGAGATGCTACAATTGCAGGCTCTCTTTTCCCTCTGTCCAGGAGTGTCCCAGACACTCCTTCCTGGATGTGGCTCTCCTGCTTACCTTTGATAAGCTCCGGCCTGTATGTCTTACGCAGCTGCTCCAAGAAGCTGTTGTAGAAGCCCTCTGCCTGCTCCGTGGGCATTGCCAGGTGGAAGTCGGGCTTGTTCCCCTTCAGGACACACTGCAGGGTAAACTGGCTGACACACAGAACCTCGTACTGTTTGTCCATCACACTCTTCGACCAGTGCTTCCCGCTCTCATCCTCAAACACACGCAGGTTTAAAATCTTTCTGACCCTAGAGGGAAAATGAGCGATGAGAGCTACCTGAGAGATCACAAGCCCCCTGACACACTCCATACCCCCGAAATGTCACCAGCTTCCAGCCAAATAAGGACATGACAATGACTCTAACCTGACAGAAAGCATGACCTCAGGCAAGTCACTTATCCACCCTGGGCTTCATGTCCTCAACTGCAATATGGAATAGCAACAGTCCTATCTCACAGGGTTGTTTTGAGATTGCCTTCTTTTTTGCCAGTCTCTCCAGTTCACAGCAGCTACTGGTGGGAGTTAGGGCTAAGGCAACAACCACCTATTCTCTGCTCCTTTAGGTCAGGGATATGTGAAAACATGGGTCCAATTCTAATTTTTCATGGACTAACTCGTCACATGAGGATAAATGACATCTATTTTTACACCCCTTCTTGGAGCTACTCAAAATAAACAATTTGGCTGAGCGGGGTGGCTCATGCCTGTAATTCCAACACTTTCAGAGGCCGAGCCAGGTGGATCACCTGAGGTCAAGAGTTTGAGACCAGTCCGGCCAACATAGAGAAACCCCATCTCTACTAAATATACAAAAGTTAGCCTGGTGTGGTGGTAGGTGCCTATAATCCTAGCTACTCAGGAAGCTTAGCCATAAGAATCGCTAAAACCAGAGAGGCAGAGGTTACTGAGATCATGCCACTGGACTCCAGCCTGGGTGACAGAGTGAGACTCTGTCTCAAAAAGAAAAAAAAAAAAGAACAATTCAGCAAATACACTGAGAGAAAAATCATGGTTATTGCAAATATGCAAAAAGACCTGGAGAAAGACACCTTGACAACCATGTCACATGCTCCTTAAGCCCCAAAGGGGCTTTCCCTATACATGTGAATGAAGGATAGTCACCATGGCAAGAAAGTAGACCTGGTGACATCTATAGGGTTAGATTTGACAAGCACAGCAGAGAACAACCAGCGTGAAAGCCGAAATCTCACCATTTTAGAGTCAACCTTCTGGATGATGTTGAAGTCAATGACAGTTTCAAAGACTCTGCAAATACTACTAATTCACTGACTCTTAATATGGGCATCTTCAGGAGCAGGTGCTACTCATTACCCCCTCTCCACAGCCAAGATTTGTCTTATTTTGAGTCACATCCCTTAAGCACCAGGCTAAGTACCAGCTCTGTAGTATGTCAGAGCCATAAAGACATTCAAACCCATAGCCTGTTTTTAGCCATTACACTATTCTACTGCTTCTTTGAGTATCCAGGGGATAGCTACTAAAATATTACCATCACTGAAGTAGTATTGAATGATAGTTATTCATCATCAACACCTTAGCAGGAATTCAGTTTCAAGTCTGATTTTCAATCTAATACAAAAGAGACAGTTGGGCAGGGTTATACCCAGGCTCTGAGCACCAAGGGATGGAATAAATGGATCCAGCAACTAAAGAAAATGTGCTCCATGGTGCTGGAGGGGAAGGGGCACACAAAGGGTGCATTCTGATTTTATGTCTGGAATGAATGGGAGCCGTAAAGTGAACAATCATTAAGCAGGATTTTAGGGCCACATTTCATCTGAGTTGCCTTGACTAAGACACCTAAAACTTTCTACAGTGGAGTTTGCCCATCTGTAAACCAGAGAGCCAGGCAGACAGCAGCAATGGCAACCCCTGCTCCTCAACTGCCACCACCACCTTAGTAAAAAGATCATTGGCTTCAAAGTCTGGGAGCCCAGACTCTAACTGGGGTTCAGGCTTTTTGTAAGTGTGTGCATGATCTGGGGCAAGGAATTTAACCTCTCTGAGTTCTAGATCCTTTTGTGCACAGTGAGCTAGCAGTATTCTAAAAATGCATAGTGCCCAGATAACACTGCCCAATTGAAAAAAGAGAAACCAAACGTAAGAAAAGAGGCTTCGTGCCGGGCGCGGTGGCTCAAGCCTGTAATCCCAGCACTTTGGGAGGCCGAGGCGGGTGGATCACGAGGTCGAGAGATCGAGACCATCCTGGTCAACATGGTGAAACCCCGTCTCTACTAAAAGTGCAAAAAATTAGCTGGGCATGGTGGCACGTGCCTGTAATCCCAGCTACTCAGGAGGTTGAGGCAGGAGAATTGCCTGAGCCCAGGAGGCGGAGGTTGCAGTGAGCCGAGATCGCGCCATTGCACTCCAGCCTGGGTAACAAGGGTGAAACTCCGTCTCAAAAAAAAAAAAAAAGAAAGAAAAGAGGCTTCGTTTTTGCATTAAAAGAACAAAGAAAGGCACGATCTGAGGCCATAGCAGCATATGGACAGAGGATAGGCGGTGCTCCTGCTCCAAGGCTGACTTAACGGTGAGGTCTCCCAGATCACTCTTCCTCGGTCTCCTCCTCTGGAACACGGAGACAGCCATACTACATCCAGTGGGACAATGGCTAAAAGTGACAGGGGCTCACTTCACAGGCACCTAATACTGTGGAAGTTCCCAGCATAACCACCACCACATAGCCCACTCAAATAGCAATGACAGAAATGCATCTTACATGTGCTCCAGTTCCTTCTGTGTATCCTCCAGGGAAATACCCAGCAATACACATATGCCCCTTCCAATGGCACTAATCTGCTCTCCTCCAACTAGAAAGGAACAAAAAGGGAGAGAAGAACTCAGAACCAAACAAGGGCATGAAGCACTTTTAAGTAACCAAAGGAGTGTTTTAAACATCATACATTATATATAGTCAGTATGTAGTCAGAAATGAAAAGTTACATAAATGCAGTGAGATGATAATAATTCCCATCCATTCTGATTTTATCTTGGGAATGAATGGGAGCTATAAAGTGAACAACCATTAAGCAGGATCTTAGGGCCATATTTCATCTATGTTACCCTGAGACACACACCCAAAACTTTCTATGGTCAAGTTTGCCCATCTGTAAAAACAGAACTGCGTTTTCCTCCCCCAGAGAAGCCAGCTCACCTATATTAGAAAGGAGATTCCTGCTTTTTGTGGAAAATCAGCAAATATGGTAACACAGTATATAGGAAGCACAAAGTGGAAAATGTTTATGTCATAAAAACAAATGATTTTCCTACCTACCATGAAGACAAATACATAATACATAAAAATCACAATTTATGTGTTAAGCTTCAACTCATCAAACTGCTAGTATTTCCCACTTTAGTTCTGTGGTTACATTCTAACCTGATGATCTCCAAATCTTTTTCAATCATGCACCTTGTCCATTAAAAAAAAAAAAAAAAAAGTCTCTAAGCACACACTCCTAATGTTTGCGTATGTATTTATAACCAATGTATGCCCTACTACCTTTAGACAGTATCTCAAATGGTAGCAAGAAGCATCATAACGGGCCAGGCATGGTGGCTTATGCCTGTAACCCCAGCACTTTGGGAGGCTAAGGCAGGCAATCACATGTAGTCAGGAGTTTGAGACCAGCCTGGCCAACATGGCAAAATCCCATCTCTACTAAAAATATAAAAATTAGCCAGGCATAGTGGCAGGCACCTGTAATCCCAGTTACCCAGGAGGCTGAGGCAGGAGAATTGCTTGAACCCAGGAGGTGGAGGTTGTAGTAAGCCAAGATCGTACCACCATACTCCAGCCTCAGTGACAACAGTGACTCTCCATCTCAAAAAAAAAAAAAAAAAAAGATCCAGCATTATGATAGAGAATCCCTATTTTTTCTTACTCGTTTTTCTTTTAAGAGGCAGGATCTCTCCATGTTGTCCAAGCTGGAGTGCAGTGGCTATTCACAGGGGCAATCCCACTACTAATCAGCATAGGAGTTCTAACCTGCTCTATGTCCAACCTAGGCTGGCCCATCCCTCCTGGTGGTCCTCTGGTCCTGGGAACTCACTCCACTGATGCAGAACTTTGGTATGACAGCAAGTCAGCACAGTGCACTACAGCCCAGAATCCCTGGGCACAAGAAATCCTCCTGGCCTTCGCTACCAGAGTAGCTGGGACTATGGATGCACACCATCGTACCCAACTAAATCAGTATTTCAAGTGGGGCTCTTGATAATTTTCTACTATTTTTTTTTTGGCCAATCATTTGCCAATCTTATTGGATTATGTTGTTTTACTGCCTCATCTTGTACTGACCCAATGTTCTAATCAGGAATAGAAGGGTCAACTCACCCATTTTCTTGGTGTTTGCTTGCTTCTGCCGGATAATAGCTATAAATATAACACCATAACATAGACTATGCCATGTTGCAATATACTGCTAGTTAAAGAAGGGATGAGAAACTTCCCTCTTTCTTCAGTTATAATGACAAGGGACCACCTGGTATTCAGTCCGCAGGGGAGCACATCAATCCACTCCTGAAATATCAGTAATGCTTAATTTCTCTTACTTTTAAGCTAAAAAATTTTTAATATTTTCTTCTGCTCTGCTTTTCTTATAATAACTATATGTGTGTGACTTACTGTCCTTTGAGCTACTGCCTCAAAGGCTGAAACAGAAATAATCTATCCTGACATAAGCAGTAAATAATTGGGGTTGGTCTGCTCATTTGCATTGCTTTAGAAAAAGCCTTTGGCTTTATTTGTTCTTTGAATATATCAACATTACTTTTTACAATGCTGATATACTTTCTAAATTTTTCCCAAAGTATGTTTTAAAAAATAAAGGTCATGAAGTTATATCTATCATTAAAGTAAGGACTATACATTTTAGAAAATATGAGAAACAAGAAAAAAAGAACACTCAAAGGTAAGCACTTTAATATTTTAATGATATCCTTTGAATATTTTCTCTATTCATATATTTTAATTCCTATTTGTTTTCAACTATTATAATAATGTTGCCTATAAATTTTTGTAATAATATTGCATAAGAATTTTTTCATGTCATAACCTTTTCCTAAACACCTCTGAATAGATTCATCTGATCTAGCAGACAAATTGACCATCCCATTTTGCTGAATATATGGCTTGTTTCAAAATTTTCACTTCAATAAATAATGTAGTGAAAGACTTTGTGCCCTAAGGCCTTTTGTACAACTAGGATTATCTGCTTAGAGTAGATTCTCAAAAGTAGAAACACTATCAAAGAATTTTGACAGTTTTATAATTATCTTTTTTCTTTCTTTTTTTTTTTGAGATGGAGTTTCACTCTTGTTACCCAGGCTGGGGTGCAATGGCGTGATCTCGGCTCACTGCAACCTCCGCCTCCTGGGTTCAGGCAACTCTCCTGCCTCAACCTCCTGAATAGCTGGGATTACAGGCACGCGCCACCACGCCCAGCTAATTTTTTGTATTTTTAGTAGAGACGGGGTTTCACCATGTTGACCAGGATGGTCTCGATGTCTTGACCTCGTGATCCACCCACCTCAGCCTCCCAAAGTGCTGGGATTACAGGCTTGAGCCACCGCGCCCGGTGTTTTATAATTATCTTAACATGAAACAAATTACGGCCCAAAGACTATATATGACACTGAGACTGGTGTCTTATTTTGGAGCAGTTTTGCTCCTCCTCCAGGGAAAAATGGAAGGACAAGGAGGTTCAAAGGGATCTTTTATTATAAACAAATGGATCACCAAGGGAAAAAAATCTGAGACTCACCACTTTAAACAAAAGATCACAGGGCTGGAAAAGATCTGAGATGTTTAGTCAATTTCTCCACCTACTAGTGGCATCAGCCCTGAGATTTCTTCAAGAATTCACAACCTCTTAAGTTAACCTATTTAAACCCAAACATTTTAGATCCTCTTCCAACACTGTTTACAGACATCAGATTTTAGCTGCTGACATGGAGTGATGGGACATGGGGGTTACTGCACTATTCCATCTGTTAATATGTTTGAAATGTGCCATAATAAACTTAAAAATTATCTTATCGGCCGGGCACGGTGGCTCAAGCCTATAATCCCAGCACTTTGGGAGGCCGAGGCAGGTGCATCACAAGGTCAAGAGATCAAGACCATCCTGGTCAACATGGTGAAACCCCGTCTCTACTAAAAATACAAAAAATTAGCTGGGCATGGTGGCGCGTGCCTGTAATCCCAGCTACTTAGGAGGCTGAGGCCGGAGAATTGCCTGAACCCAGGAGGCGGAGGTTGCGGTGAGCCGAGATCGCACCATTGCACTCCAGCCTGGGTAACAAGAGGGAAACTCTGTCTCAAAAAGAAAAAAAAAAAAAAATTAGATTATCAATTATCACAATACCCAACCTAAGGCATCAAAATGTGTTTGATCAAGCTGGGTGCAGTGGCTCACACCTGTAATCCCAGAACTTTGGGAAGCTGAGGCAGGCAGATCACTTGAGGCCAGGAGTTTGAGACCAGCCTAGTCAAAATGGCAAAACGCTGTCTCCACTACAAATACAAAAAAAAAAAAAAAAACAGGCACAGCGGTGTGAGCCTGTAAGCCCAGCTACTCAGGATGCCGAGGCATGAGGATCACTTGAACCCAGGAGGCAGAGGCTGCAGTGAGCCGAGAGAGTGCCACTGTACTCCAGCCTGGGCAACAGAGTGAGGCTCTGTCTCAAAACAAAAACAAAACCAATTAGCCAATTGGAGAAATCTGATGGACTAGGCATCAAATGATATTAAAGGCTTACTATATAAAAAAAAAAGTGTTTGACCAATCACATAAATTGAATCTACCACAAAGTAAAATGTATGACTCCTAAGCTGAACATCATGGTGGCACATGCCTATAGTCTAGCAACTCAGGAGGCTGAGGAAAAAGGGTCATTTAAGTCCAAGAGTCTGACATTGTAGTAAGCTATAATAGTGCCACTGCAGTTCAGCCTGGGTGACAGAGTAAGACCCCATCTCTAAAACAAGTAAACCAGAAACACATAAATTTAAAAATAAAGGTTAAGTCAGCCAACTACTTTAAAATAAAATAAAATGTGTGACTCCTGATATTCTATGCTGTCCTGACCATAAAACAAGAAGTTAACCTTTTAGAAGCTCTAAAATAAAATGCCATTCAAACACAACCACATTTCAGTGAAATCAGCCACATTTTAAAGGAATGAGAAAAATCCTTTTCCATTACAATGCAACTAGAAGGCCTGCATAAGTAGAGGATCCCTCTAACACAGAATTCCACGGTTCCCCAACCCGGAATTCCCAAATTCTTTACTTTCCTATAATTAATATCCTTATCTAAAAAAAAGATAAGGTAAATATGAAGGTTTGGCTGTTCTAACTAAAAGCATATAATTCAAATAATGAACCAAAATAACTCGAACACTATTCAGCACATCTCACAGAATACATATTTTCAAATTTTAGATTAGCAGGATAGAGAGTTCAGCAGAGAGAATATCAAAATTTAAATCTGTCAGTGATGACCACAGGCCTCGGCCTCCAAAAGGTACAGGAGACTGTAAGATTCTTCTCAATAAAGCAAAAATCTTCATCTATTAATCTTCCCAGTTTTCATGCATTTAAATATTTACCAAAATTTTAAAAAACTTTTAAACTTCCGAAATCCCAGTGCTGCTCTATTCCCCTATTATTCCAGGACCATTGCCAAAACCAAAGTTACCAGAACAGCTTAGAAATCATTAGGCAGGGTGAAAGTAGACTCTCAGATTTAAATATATAGTTTTGGTAGGTTTGGTTATTTCTGCAGAGGTTTGTGTTTTGTTTTTTTGTTTTGGGGGGGTTTGTTTGTTTTGTTTCTTGAGACAGAGTCTGGCCCTTTGGCCCAGGCTGGAGGTTAGTGGCACAATCTCGGCTCACTGCAACCTCCACCTCCCGGGTTCAGGCGATTCTCCTGCCTCAGTCTCCCAAGTAGCTGAGATTACAGACACCCACCACCAATCCCGGCTAATTTTTGTATTTGTAGCAGAGATGGGGTTTCACCATGTTGACCAGGCAGGTCTCAAACTCCTGGCCTCAAGTGATCTGCCCGCCTCAGCCTCCCAAAGTGCTAGGATTACAGGCGTGAGCCACCACCTCGGCCTGCTTTGTTTTTAAGATTCATACTTTTGTGGACATAAGAACACATATTTGAGGCCGGGCGCGGTGGCTCACGCCTGTAATCCAAGCACTTTGGAGACCAAGGTGGGCGGATCACCTAAGGTCGGGAGTTCAAGACCAGCCTGACCAACATGGTGAAACCCCGTCTTTAAAAAAAAAAAAAAAAAGCACACACACACAATTTGGTGCAGACTGGCTCCAAGGACAGGATATCTGAAATTATTTTAACTGAAACACTATAATTCTGCCAATAAAGACAGAAAAGACTAAAGACAAAGCTTGTCATTTCCATGTTTTTTTTAAAATATCTTTTGTACCGTGGTTTTCTTAAAACGACTACATTATCTACACTAATCATCTGGACCTCTGATGCTCAACCGAGACTAGAGTTCTCAAGCGATGACTAGTGGTCGGGTGGGTTGGTCCACAAGAAATGAGTGAAAAAGATAAATGTTCCATCCTCAATTCTTTAGATCCCGATCCCTTGGCACAGGGTTCAGGGAGCCAGGGCGAGGGGTGTCCTGGCGGGGCAGCCCCCATTCAGCCTGGGCTCCGGTCACGTGCGTGCACGCAACTGTCAGAGCTCAGCCCAAGGAGCAACTCTTCGCATCTGTACATTTCATCCAGTCAAGCCCCATAAAAATTGGAATACGTAAAAATGAGCAAAAATGGAACCTTTAAAATACAGCAGTGAAAAGGGAGGAGTGCCTGCTCCGGAAATGCTCTACGAGTGGTTCATCTACACTCCCTGAAGAGCGGGCTAAGGGGATGCTCCCAGGACAAAGGTGCTGAGAATGAGGCGCGCTCGCCCCGCATCCGCTGCCGAGAGCCCTAAGCCAGGGGCGCGCAGGGGCCGGCCGGGCACGTGCAAGGAGCTCTCCGCCCGCCGCGCTGCCCAGGAGCCGGCCCCGGGGACTCGTGGCTGCGGGGACCGAGCTCGCGACGGGAACCAGGCTCGCGGAGGGGCCGCAGCGGCCCCGAGGATGGCGCAGGGGGACCCCCACGCAGGACAGCCGGTCGCGGGGGTCAGGGGCGGCTCCTCCCGGGCCCGGCCCCGCCCGACTGACCTGTGACGCTGGCCCGGGTGACGCGCTGCACCACGGCCTTCATGGCGGCGGCTGGGGCGAGTGGGTCGGCGCCGCGCTGCGTCCGGCCTCGCGACTCTGAGGGCGGCTCCGCGGCCGGCGCCCTCTGGAGGTGACACCCGGAAGCGCCCCCGACGGCCGGGTCCGACTTGGTCGGCTGCGGCCCACCCCACGTCGGCCACGCCCACCCGCGGCCTGGCGATAAGCCCACCCACTCACAGATTGGCTCCGCCTGTGCATGCCACGCCCACCTGCTGCCCAACCGTAACCCCGCCCGTCATTGAAAAATCCCCGCCCCCATACTCTGCCCTGCCCCACCCACAGCTGGGTCCCGCCAGAGCCCCTGGATCCCTCCATCCCGGGCCCAGCCCCTACCCACTGCAAAGAATCCGGTCTGCCCTGAGGGTAGTCTCCGAGTTGGTTTTTTTCTGCCGCATACCCGAACCTAAGAACCCGTCATCACTAAGGCTTTGAATTCAGCCTGAATCCTATTTCTAATTGTATTCCTCTTTCTTCTTTCCCACTCCTCTGCACGCAGATCCTCCCAAATTCTTCCCTTGTCTCCTGCCTCAGTGGCTTCTCAGATACCACATACAAAAGGATCTGATGCCTAAAATAACCATTTAACTATCTATTAATTCGACTTAGCCATGTCATGATAATAAATAGTTATGTGATTCTAGAATTCTAATTCCTCAATTTAATATAAATACTAATAATTGACCCCCCTCACTGGTTTGTTAGATTTAAATGAACCAAACCATGTTAAAATGCTTAGATGGCGGCAAAGGGCTGCACCACTATTACCCCAACAAATTATTATCATTGCTAAAAATAATTCCATCTCAGCAGTCTTCCCCTTGAAGGTGACTAATAGCACTGGTGGGTGTAGAAAAAGCATTGAAATGGAGAAGGAACCCTTACTTGTCCAGAAAAGACTACAAACAGTATGCTTGCTTGTTATATCCTGAATACTAAATTGCCTTAATAAAGTTGTCAAAGTTAACATAACCAGTAACGAGACATCATGTGCCTCCTGATACTGCACTGGGAAAGATACAATGTCAATCGTGTGGCATTTCTGCCAAGTAATGTATAACCTGAATCCAATCATGATGAAACATAAGACAAATATAAATTGAGGAACATTCTACAAAATAACTAGGTAGGATTCTGAGAATTAATGAGGACTTAAATGACAGGAAAGTTATCTGGAATCCCAGCACTTTGGGAGGCCAAGGTGGGCAGATCACTTGAAGTCAGGAGTTCAAGACCAGCCTGGCCAACATGGTGAAATCCATCTCTACCAAAAATACAAAAATTAGCTGGGTGTGGTGGCTCATGTGTCAGGACTACTCAGGAAGCTGAAGCAGGAGTATCACTTGAACCCTGGAGGTGAAGGTTGCAGTAAGCAGATATTGTACTATTGCACTCCAGCCTGGGTGACAGAGCAAGACTCTGTAAAAAAAAAAAAAAAAAAAAGACAAGAAAACTAACTTAACCTGGGTGGTATCCTGGCCAGAAAGATAAGGAAAAGGAGGCCGGGCAGGGTGGCTCACGCCTGGAATCCCAGCACTTCAGGACTGGGGCGGGTGGATCACCCGAGGTCGGGAGTTAGAGATCAGCCTTACCAACATGGAGAAACCCTGTCTCTACTAAAAATACAAAATTAGCCAGGCATGGTGATGCATGGCTCTAATCCCAGCTACTCAGGAGGTTGAGGCAGGAGAATGGCTTGAACTGAGGAGGCGGAGGTTGCAGTGAGCCAAGATCGTGCCATTGCCCTCCAGCCTGGGCGACAGGAATGAAACTCCATCTCAAAATAAATAAAGAAAGAAAGAAGGAAAAGGAAAAGTGCCATTGCACTCCAGCCTGGGCAACAGGAATGAAACTCCATCTCAAAAATAAATAAATAAGGAAAAGGAAAAGTTTGTTATTGGAACAATTGGTAAAATTTGAGTTTTTGAAGAATTAAATCAGCAGGTCTCAATATTTTGATCACAGAATCCCTTTACATTCTTAAAAATTATTGAGCACAACAAATAGCTTTTGTTTAGGTGGATTATATCTAAAAATGTTTACTGTTTTTAACTAAGAGAAATAACATGGATTTATTAATGCATTTAATATAGCAATAATAAATCCCCCTACATATTAATATCAAAGCAATGGAGTCATTATATGCCATGGAGCTCCAGAAAAACTCCATTGTGCACTCCTGAAGGAATAGGAATAAAAAAAGGCAAAATTGGGCCAGTGGTGGTGGTTCATGCCTGTAATTCCAGCACTTTGGGAGACCAAAGCAGGTGGATCACTTGAGGTCAGGAGTTCGAGACCAGCCTGGCCAACATGGTAAAACCCGTCTCTACTAAAAATACAAAAATTTGCCGGGTATAGTGGCAGGCGCCCATAATCCCGGCTATTTGGACACTATTGCCTGAACCCCAGAGGCGGAGGTTGTAGTGAGTAGAGATCTCTCCCACTGCACTCCAGCCTGGGTGACAGAGTGAAACTTTCTCAAAAAAGAAAAACAAAGTTAATATACTTAAAGGAATTCAAAATGCTCACCCCTGTTGTACAATAAAGTCTTCGTCTGGTCTTTGTTAATTCTGGGTTTCTGGCATGGAGCTTTGAAAATTCTTGGAATTTCTTGAGACAGGAGTATCTTTGTTATTCATGAGCTCCTTGATTATTCCTGAGTTACTAACAAGACAATTCAGACTGGGAGCTGGTCACTGGAAAGACCAATCCTGACTGGAGCTCTGAGCCAGCTCAACCTGTGGGAGGGGTAGGAGACAGAGATTTAGTTCAACCTGTGGCCTATGATTCAATCAGTCATGCTTACGTGATGAAATCCCAGGAAAAACTCTGGACACTGAAGCTCCATGGAGCATCCTGGTTGCTGAACATGTTGATGTGCTGGGAGGGCGACAGCCCTGATTCCACAAGGAGAAAGCACAGAAGCTCTGTGTTTGGTACTCGCAGACCTTACCTAAAGTATCTCCTCAATTGGCTGGTCCTAATTTGTATTATTTATAATAAGACTATAAATTATAATTACAGCGCTTTCCTCAGTTCCGTGAGTAATTCTGGTGCATTATCAGCCTTGAGTGGGTCATGGATACTCTTGACTGTGTAGCCAGTTGGTCTGAAGTGCAAGTGGCATAGGGACACCCAAGTGTGGTTGGCACCTGAAATAAGGGCAACCTTTTTGGAAACTGTACTCTTAAACTTGCAGGATCTGTTCTAATGCCAGGTGATTCGTGCCAGAGTTGCACTGCAATTCATCAGCTGGTGTTCAATGAACCCCCAAGCCCTCTATACTCCACCATATAAGTCACCTCTTTTGGATTTTTTTTTTTTTTTTTTTGAGACAGCATCTCACTCTGTCGCCCAGGCTGGGGTGCAGTGTCTCGTTCTGGCTCACTGAAACCTCTGCCTCCCAGGCTCCAGCGATTCTCCTGCCTCCGCCTTCTGAGTAGCTGGGATTGCAGGCACCACCACCACGCCTGGCTAATTTTTGTATTTTTAGTAGAGATGGGATTTCACTCTGTTGGCCAGGCTGTTCTCGAACTCCTGACCTCAAGTCATCCACCTGCTGCGGCACCCTAAAATGCTGGGATTACAGACGTGAGCCACGACATCCGGCCAATGCCCATTTAAATGTGGCTCCAGTCGTTTACTGGAGCCAGAAGTGACCTGTGATTGCTCTCTTTCCCTCTCCCTGAGTATCTCGTCCATTGGCAAATCTTCTCCCTTTCCAAAACCTATCCAAAGTGCCCTCTTCTCTCCACCCCTCCTGCACCATCCTGCTCCAGAGCCCACCATTCCTTCCCACTTGGATTTCTACCGCACCTTCCTCACTGGTCTCCCTACTTCACCTTTTGTTCTTCTCCAATCCAGTCTCCACGCACAGATGAAAGTGGTGCTCTTAGAACATAAAGTCCAAACAATCCAGACTCTGACCACCTTTAAATTCCTCAGCTGCCCCTTGGTCGTGATCTCAGGACTTCAGCATCTGCTCTTCCTCTACCTGGAACAGGTAGGTTCCTCCTACCTCCATCCACTCTTTGTACAACATGCTTTCCTGCCTTTAGGTTTTCAGCTTCAGTGCCCCCTCCTCGGACAGACCTTCTCTGTCCACACCAAGAAAAGTAGGTGTCCCTGCTCCCTGTTTTTCTCATGTTTGTCCTGTGGGTTTTCTTTTCTTTTCTTTTCTTTTTTTTTAGATGGAGTTTTCGCTCTTGTTACCCAGGCTGGAGTGCAATGGCGCGATCTCGGCTCACTGCAACCTCCGCCTCCCGGGTTCAGGCAATTCTCCTGCCTCAGCCTCCTGAGTAGCTGGGATTACAGGCATGCGCCACCACGCCCAGCTAATTTTTTGTATTTTTAGTAGAGACGGGGTTTCACCATGTTGACCAGGATGGTCTCGATCTCTCGACCTCGTGATCCACTCGCCTCGGCCTCCCAAAGTGCTGGGATTACAGGCTTGAGCCACCGCGCCCGGCCTGTCCTGTGGGTTTTCTTTCATAATTTTCTGGCAACTTTCAATTAGTCCATTTTCCTAGTAAGCCATATTCTTCTACCTGTGTCTCTCAACGCTTACTATTGAATCCTCAGCATCGAATACAGTACCTGGGGCTCAGGTAATATTGTCAAATGAATAAATGCGAGAAGCCCATTTTTTGGCTTAACAGTGTATCATGAATTTACAGTATTTCTCTATTAATAGATGTACAGATGCTAAGGGCTAATAGATGTATTATTATTCCCCTGAACAGTTTTTCCTGTTGATGAACATTTAGGTCTGGATCAGCTGGGATGTTTTTGGTTGCGTGGAACTCAAAATGGCTCAAACTTTTAAGAAACATGTTATTTCACTGGAACCCTTGTGCACTTTTTTTGTGGGGGGGGACAGAGTCTCGCTCTCTCACCAAGCACCAGGCTGGAGTGCAGTGGTGCAATCTCGGCTCACTGCAACCTCCACCTCCCGAGTTCAAGCAATTCTCCTGCCTCAGCCTCCCGAGTAGCTGGGATTACAGGTGCACGCCATCACACCTGGATAATTTTTGTATTTTTAGTAGAGACGGTGGGGGGTCCCACCATGTTGGCCAGGCTGGTCTCAAACTCCTGACCTCAGATGATCCACCCGGCTCGGCCTCCCAAAGTGCTGGGATTACAGGTGTGAGCCACCGCACCCAGCCCATTTCGCTTTTTAAAAATAAATTAATGAGGAGGTGGCATGTGTTTATAGCAGCATAAACTATAACGAAGACTTGGGTAACAATGGCTTAAACTACATAGTTGATTCATAAAATTTTGGGCTAGGATGGTACTCCACAGACCACAGAACTGAATTCCTTCCACTTTGTTGTTCTACCGTCCATCATTCATCTGAGTGGTCGGAGATGGCTCCTGGGGGAAACGGGCATCAGGAAGGGAAGGGCGTGCCCGCTGGTGCACTCAGCGCTCTTGCTCAGACTCCCTTAGGAACGGGGCTCTACTCCCTGAGAAAGAAGCTGAGCCCATGATTCAATGAGGCCTCAGACTTGGGTAAATACTCCTGTGGAAGTATTTGCCATACTAATGAAGTAACTTTTTCTAATCATTTTATTTTGTTTTGAGACTGGATTTCACTCTGTCGCCCAGGCTGGAGTTCAGTGGCGTGATTTCAGCTCACTGCTGCCTCCGACTCCTGGGCTTAAGAGATTCTCCTACCTCAGTCTCCCCAGCAGCTGAGACAACAGATGTGCACCACCATGACCAGCTAATTTTTTTTGTATTTTTGGTAGAGATGGGCCTCACCATTTTGTCCAGGAAGGCCTTGAACTACTGAGCTCAAGCTATCTGCCTGCCTTGGCTTCCCAAAGTGCTGGGATTATAGGCGTGAGCCACTGCGCCTAGCCAAAATCATGTTAAATAGAAAATATTATTGACCTAATATAAATCTGACCTATCTATTTACACAGCCCCTATGAACTATGCATCTAATAATTATTTTCCTGTTCCTATAGAGTGATGACTATTGAAGGTACTCTATAGATGTGACATGAATATGTGAATGAATAAATGAAAGAAGAATGAGTGAAAAAAATGAACTGCCTAGTTTATGTTCCCGCTTCTGAATTAGTCGTACTATGGGAGACATCATCTGTTTAATACTAATATCTGAGCCGGTCATGGTGGCTCACACCTGTAATCCCAGCACTTTGGGGAGCCAAGGCAGATGGATCACTTGAGGTCAGGAATTTGAGACCAGCCTAGCCAACATGGTGAAACCCTGTCTGTACTAAAAATACAAATATCGGCCGGGCGCGGTGGCTCAAGCCTGTAATCCCAGCACTTTGGGAGGCCGAGGCGGGTGGATCACGAGGTCGAGAGATCGAGACCATCCTGGTCAACATGGTGAAACCCCGTCTCTACTAAAAATACAAAAAATTAGCTGGGCATGGCGGCGCGTGCCTGTAATCCCAGCTACTCAGGAGGCCGAGGCAGGAGAATTGCCTGAACCCAGGAGGCGGAGGTTGCGGTGAGCCGAGATCGTGCCATTGCACTTCAGCCTGGGTAACAAGAGCGAAACTCTGTCTCAAAAAAAAAAAAAAAAAAAAAAATACAAATATCAGCCGGCCATGGTGGTGCGCACCTGTAATCCCAGCTACTTGGGAGGCTGAGGCAGGAGAATCGCTTGAATCTCAGAAGGTGGAGGTTGCAGTGAGCCAAAAAAGATCACACCACTGCACTCCAGCTTGGGCAACAGAGATCCTGTCTCAATAATAATAATAATAATAATAATAATAATAATAATATCTGGATATAGCTTTTTTCTTTGCCACTAGAATAAAATATATTTAATACTAAAAGCTCCCTTTGTGTATTAAACTTTTCTTTGATGATACAAGATGCTGCTGTGTCCCAAATCATCTACCACCACTCCATTACATAGCAAATACATAAAGTCACTGGGTAAGCCGAGATCACGCCATTGCACTCCAGCCTGGGAGATAGCGAGACACCGTCTAAAAATAAAATAAAATAATTACCCAAAGTTTAGGGCTGTATCCCCACTAGAACACTAACCAGAAATCTTATTCTAATTTAATCTTACTTTCCAGTGCCTACATAACCCCTGGTCCTCTCTTCTTCTTTGATCAGCTTTGCCAGGCTGCTGGTTTTCTCATTCACGAGTTGAATAAATATTTGTCATTTGCTCATTCTTGTATTAGACTCATGTTTTTAACTTTTGAAAGGTATTCTTGACAGTCCTCAGCCTCTGTACTTCACAGATATAGAGTGGGACTTATACTATTCATCCTTCCATAGTGGGGTGGTCTTTGCCTGGGTAGCACATCCAGGGTCCCCAAGACTACTCCCAGGTTCGGCGATTTGCTGGGAGGACTCGCAGGGTTCAGCACATAGTTACCGTCATGTCTGTGGTTTATAACAGCAAAAGGATATGAAACAAAATCAGCAAAGAAAAGAGGTGCACAGGGCAAAGTCCGAGGGAAAATGGGCACAGGATTCCAAAGTCCTCTTCCTGCGGGGTCGAAAGGAGCACATTCTTTTCCCCCAGCAATGAATTTTCTTCTTTTTTCTTTTTCTTTTCCTTTTTTTTTTTTTTTTTGAGATGGAGTCTCACTCTGATGCCCAGACTGCCCAGCTAATTTTTGTATTTTTAGTAGACAGGGGATTTTACCATGTTGGCCAGGCTGGTCTTGAACTCCTGACCTCAAGTGATCCACCCATCTTGGCCTCCCAAAGGGCTGGGATTACAGGCGTGAGCCACTTTGGCATGGATTTTACTTGAGCTAAAGACACTTGAAAAATAGCAGGTACAGAAAGGGTACTCTGACCTCCTCTTTTCTTTTTGAAAGCAAGAGATAGGCTGGGTGCGGTGGCTCACACCTATAATCCCAGCGCCTTGGGAGGCCAAGGCAGGTGGATCACCGGAGGTCAGGAGTTTGAGACCAGCCTGGCCAACATAGTGAAAACCTATCTCTACTAAAAATACAAGAATTAGCTGGGCTACTCAGGACGCTGAGACAGGAGAATTGCTTGAACTCAGGAGGCGGAGGTTGCAGCGAGCTGAGATCACACCACTACACTCCAGCCTGGGTAATAGACTGAGACTCCATCTCAAAAAAAAAAAAAAAAAAAAGAAAATAAGAGATAAAACCCCCATGTGGAAGATGCCCTCCCTGTACCAGGAGGAAAGAACCATTCTTGTCGGCCAGGTGCAGCGGCTCACACCAGTAATCCTAGCACTTTGGGAGGCCAAGGTGGGTTGATCACCTGAGGTCAGGAGTTCAAGACCAGCCTGGCCATCTTGGTGAAACCCCATCTTTAAAAAAAAAAAAAAAAAGAACCATTCTCGTCATCAGAGATGGAGAGTTAAGGTCGAAATAATTCTGTACAAACAGACCTTGTTTAAATAACTGTTATCCTCCTCTGGTTTCAGTAACTTTTCCATAATTGCCTCTCTTCATTCAACTCAGTATGTAAGCAGTTAGATTTTGCCATTTCTTTTGGTCTCCATTTTTCTATGGGGGCTGCCACGTGCATGTAATAATCTGTATACTTTACTTTGGCTAATCTGTTTTATATCAATTTAATTCTCAGGCCCAGCCAGAAACCCTAAAAAGTATAGGTAAAATTTTGCCTCCTCCACAAAAGTATAAGTAAATGAATGACTCTCGCTGAAAAGTAGAATAAAATAAAAAAGAGATCAACAGTAGTTGAGAAAAATTATAAAATAATAAAAAGTAGTCTGGAATGTCTATTAGGAATTCCAGACACAGAGAAAAAAACTTAAAAAGCAAACAGAATTCCTAAAAACTAAGAATATTCCCCAGAACCAAACTAGAGTTTCCATAAACTAAGAGCCCGCTGAGTGATCAGCCTAATAAAAAAGTTTTCAAGCCACATTAGGTGCATCATTGTAAAATTTCAGAACCCTAGAGATAAAGGAGGTCCTAAGACTTTCTGGAGGGAAGAAAACAAGTAATAATCAAAGATTAGGACTTCTCACCTAAAATACTGGAATTGCTAGAATAAAGGAGACTGATGCTTTCAAAATTCTGAGAGAGAGTAATGATCAAACCTGGGGTTCTCTACCCAGGCCAACTAGTAATTGAGGATGAGAATATGATAAAGACATATTCTGGCCAGGTGCAGTGGCTCACGCCTGTAATCCCAGCACTTTGGGAGGCAGAGGCAGGAGGATCACTTGAGGCCAGGAGTTTGAGACCAGCCTGGCCAACATGGTGAAACCCCATTTCTACTAAAAATACAAAATTACCCGATGTGATGGTGCAAGCCTGTAATCCCAGCTACTCGGGAGGCTCAGATTTGAGAATCACTTGAACTTGGGATGTGGCCGTTGCAGTGAGCCAAGATTGCGCCACTGCACTCCAGCCTCGATGACAGAGCGAAACTCCCTCTCAAAAAAAAAAAAAAAGACATGTTCAGACACGAAAAATCGCCAAAAAATTATATACCCTTTCTCAGAATTGTGGGAACACGGGATCGAGAACACAGATATCCATTATAGGATGGCAAAGAAAATAGCAAAGAAAAAAGTGTGCGAAGGAGAGCTAGAGTGATCAGTCTAGCTGGTAGCAAGAAGACAAAGAGCTTCAAGATTTAAAGAGAAAGGCTGGTGTGAGTGCAGAAATTAATCACAACCAGTTACAGATTTCTTTGTTCCTTCTCCACTCCCACTGCTTCACTTGACTAGCCTTAAAAAAATAAAAATAAAAGGCCGGGCTCGGTGGCTCAAGCCTGTAATCCCAGCACTTTGGGAGGCCGAGGCGGGTGGATCACGAGGTCAAGAGATCGAGACCATCCTGGTCAACATGGTGAAACCCTGTCTCTACTAAAAATACAAAAAATTAGCTGGGCATGGTGGCACGTGCCTGTAATCCTAGCTTCTCAGGGGACTGAGGCAGGAGAATTGTCTGAACCCGGGAGGCGGAGGTTGCGGTGAGCCGAGATTGCGCCACTGCACTCCAGCCTGGGTAACAAGAACGAAACTCCGCCTCAAAAAAAATAAAAAAATAAAAAATAAAAATAAAGATTTAAAGAGAAAAAAGAGAAATCGGAAAGGTTTGTGTAGAAAATTATATTGTGAGGTTAGAGAGTATGTAAAGAACGTACAGAGATGTAAAGAGAAACATCAAGGAAACAAAGCAAATTTAAAAAAAGAATGCAGGTAACTCCAGAAGTAAAAGTTATATGAGAAACAATTAAAGCTTACTTAGCTTGTCAACAAACTATATTTGCATAGTTAAAACAGGGTAAATACTAATTATTGATTCATCTAGAATATGCAATCGTTTTACTGGGAAGACGGTTGGAAAGGTGTTGGAAAGAAGAATCAAATCCTGATTAATAAATCTCATATATGACTGATAAATTAAAGATGTTAGTAAAAGCTTGTTTAGAAAAAATTAATTTCAAAAAAGTCATGCTGGCTAATATTGTAGAAACCAATTGGAGGGGACTCCAAGTAGAGACAAAGAAAGAATAGGAGGTGGAGGCTACATAAGCCAAGAGAATGGAGGACTTAAGTAAGGTAGTGGTAAAGGGAATGGGGAGGTGGGAATGGAATGGAATATTTGCAGTAGAAATGATGGGACCTGGTGGCTGGAGGAGTGAGAATGAACAAGAAGAGGGACAAGTCTAGAATGATTTGAGGAACTGAATACTCTCTGAGAAAGAGAATGGAAAGAAGAGCAGGCTTGTGGGTGATGGTAATTTAAATTATGGACCAAGCTGAGGTAGCTAGTCATCTAAGTAACAATGCTAGATGGACATGAGTTCAGGAGAGCTCTGGGCTGAAATAAGAGAATAAATTAGATTTAAGAATAAACCCAACCAATTCCCAGGGAAAGCTAACCTGACTGTCCCCTGGAGCCCCACAAGTGTATGGATCCTGGGTACACTGACTGCCAGGTGAGAGCTGTTTATCCTACGCGAGTTCTATTAACAGCTCTCACCGAGTGAGAGTGTGCCGATTGCCACAGCCCCTCAGCCATTGCCCTTTTTCTGGAAGTCTCTAATGTTAGGAAATGTCTTCCAAGAGATTCATGCTACTCTTCCCATCTCTCCCGAACTTCTGCTTCACTTGCTTCTCACCTTCCCTGTCACACACTGCTTCTCTCTCACCAGTTTGATGCCCAGCAAGATGGTCCATTGGAATACACAGCCAGCTGACACAAATCCATGCTTGACTTGATATCCCTTGGCAAGTTGAGTGTCTCCTGCCAGCATCTGGAACTGTTACTTGTGATTTTGGAATCCTTGTCACTAAGGCTGACTGCACCTCAGCACTGCTCAGGCCACCCATATGGTGGAAATGATGCCAATGAGAAATCAAAGTGAGAGTTTGAAGGTCAGAGTAGAGGAAACCAGAAATGCCCGATTCCTGTCCTATCACACATCTCTACTCACAGGGTCCTGATAGCTATGAACAAGAAAACACTATCCAAATGAGAAACAAATGCCACTTTATTCATAACTGAGGCAGTACTCTATAATCCATAGGCAGGGATCTGATAAAAACTGAACTGAGGGTCTTGCAAGGGTAGACGCCAACCACTGGGTTGAAGTCTGGTCAGGCTTTGGCACTGCACATGGGAGGTAGTACCTTCTTGGGATAGTTCTATTACTTCAGAAAGGTGGGAAAAGCAGCTGGTGTGCAATAAGAAAAGCAAGGCCAAGGGCCCAGGCAGGCTCGGCAAGTGGCTGCCTGCATTCCAGTCCTAGTGTCAGGCCCTTGAAGACCTCAACATACTCTCTGCTTTAACTCCAAACTACGAATACACATTTTTCATAGATACCCCCTTTTGATTTACGCTCACTTGTGTTTGTTGCCGGCAACCAACAGACCACTGAGGAAACTGGTTCAGCATCAATCATGTCGTCCTGACTGCATTCCTAGCATTACAATACCACTGGCCACAGTTGGCGGGTAATCCGTATCTGCTGAAGGAATGAGGGGTATGTGCACTGGTCCTAAAGAACAGGTCCAGTCCATTTAATTCAGGAGTTAGAATCTAATTCATAACATGCTTACGCAGTACGCAATAGTACCCAAAGGGCTACTGTGAATCCCAAACGGAATATGGAGATTTGCTGAAACTAACCTTAAAGTGACCACTAAAGCTGTGCCTAATAGCAACGTGAAAGAAATATAAAGCTACATTAACCAGTTTCAGGAAATCAAGCTTATGGAAGCTCTATGTGAAATTTCCTATCAATCTTTCACTCAAGTAAATATAGAGGGACAAAATGCAAATAGTTTCCTCCAAGAAAACATTTAGTGCATATTATCAGTGATTATGTTTTACAAAAACTTTAAATACATGCATTTTTCACAAACACAAAATGGAATTCAAGACATCTATCAAATTTAAATGTTAAACTAAGTCCTGATTTTCAGAATTCAACAGCCAATCATGGTTTTGTTCCACGGTCACTAGTCCATGATTTCCAATAGCTGCAGATCTTTTCTGCAACTGGAACAAAATTTTCTTTATATGTGACAATTGTTTCCATATAAAATCCTTTTGGGGCTTCAGATGGTTCACTGAGCATTTTACTTGTTGAGCCATGCTTTTGGTCTTCTTCACCACCTTTAAGAGAAAAAATAATGAACACCTGAATTATTAACTTAGCAGTCATTAAAGTCTTAGAAATTAACTAAGGTAAGAATTAAATCCAGTCCCCTCAACCCCAATAAGAAAGGAAAGGGAAAGGGGAAGGGGAAGGGGAAGAGGGGAAAAGAAAGACAGCAGGCAGGCATGGTGGCTCACGCCTGTAATCCCAGCATTTAGGGGGGGCCAAGGCAGGTGGACCACCTGAGGTGAGGAGTTTGAGACCAGCCTGGCCAACATGGTGAAACCCCATCTCTACTAAAAATACAAAAAGTAGCCAGGTGTGATGGTGTGCGCCTGTAATCCCAGCTACTTGGGAGGCTGAGGCAGGAGGACTGCTTAAGCCTGGAGGTTGCAGTGAGCTGAGATGGTGTCACTGCACTCCAGCCCGGGCAACAGAGCTAGACTCCATCTCAAAAAAAAAAAAAAAATTAGCTGGGCGGTAGTAGTGCACGCCTGTAATCCCAGCTACTTGGGAAGGTGAGGCAGAAGAATCGCTTGAGCCCATAGGCGAGAGTTGCAATGAGCCGAGATCATGCCACTGTACTCAAGCCTGGGCAACAGGGTGAGACCCTGTCTCAAAAAAAAAAAAAAAAAAAAAAAAAAAGAACAAATGAAAGAAAAAAAAACATAAACATTATGGACATTAAAATATTTTTACTTTATACACATGAAGTAAATATTTTTACCATATATTACATATAAAGTAAATATAAAATATTATATATATATACATATATACATATATATAAATTTTTTTTGGAGAGATGGGGGTCTCCCTATGTTGCCCAGGCTGGTCCTGAATGCCTGGGTTCAAGCTATGTCCCACCACAGTCTCCCAAAGTGATGGGATTACAGGCGCGAGGCACTGCACCCAGCCAGAATGTTTTTAAATGCTTAATGCTGGACACATGTACTTTCAGGCCACTGATAGCTTCATCACCAAATGCAATCTTCAGCACAGTTTTCACACAACAGCTTTACTGATATACTTAACATGCCATACGATTAACCCACTTAAAATATACAACTTAATGTTTTTAGTTTATTCAAATTTGTGCAACCAGCGCCACAATCGATTTAAAAATATTTTCATCCACAAAAGGAATCCACACCTTTGGCAGTCATTTCCCTTCTTACCCACTCCTCAGCCCCTAGCAACCACACTAATCAACTTAACGCCTCTACAGATTTCCAGCATATTTTTGAACGCTGAGACTTTCCTCCTTTTGCGCCTAGTAACTGGGAAGATTTTAATACGCCTTGGCTGCTAAAAGTCCTGAAACTGCTCGCCATATACGATGAGGGACAGTAGAACAGAAGCATCACTCTAAAAATCACCGGCCAGAGTCTCCAAAATTCCATCTTCCAGTTTACACAGATTCCTCCAATTTTGAGAACGGGGATGGCCCTATCCCATAAATAATGAAGATTTAGGTAACACCGTTTACAAGGTATTAATAGTTCCCGGAGTCTAGTTCTTTGCAGATTCCATTCTAACAAACGGCTGTAAGCACCCGTTTCAGTTAGTTTTGCAGAATAAACCAAGGGTTTAAGAGACAGGGAGGTCGTTTCCATGACCCCGGAAAACTCTCCACCGAAGGCGGTGTGTCCCGCGGCAGGCCCCGCCAGGGAGTCCTACCTGACGACTTCGTCATTCTCTGGCATACGTAAATCAGTGAGCCCAACAGAGACCAGGTGCCAAGCCCGTAGACGACCGACATTCGCCGGTACCAGGCCGTGTACGGGTTCCCACGCATGGGGACGCCGGCGAGGGGCTCAGTTCTCGCAGGATCTCAATTGTCGCAGGCCCACGATGGAGGCGGGACTTCCGGCGAGGGCGTCGCTGCCGTCACTGCCGTCGTCAGTGTTCCGCGCCCGCTTCCTGCCCTGCCCCGAGGCATCTTGCGGCGTTTGGTCCGGAAAGTCGCTCCGGTGTTCGGACTTTCGGATGCAGAGTTGTGGGCGGGCGACACTTCTTACCACGTGACGAGGACTACATGACAACTTCTCTGAAGAGAAGCTTCTCACTTGCAAAATTGTGATGTCTTCCTGGGTTCCAGGCGGTGTCTGAAAAGCCTACTTCCAGGTCCTCTTCCGGTTTTCAGATTTGCGAGGATACCGCTTGTCTGTCCCCACGACTCATCTTTTCCCCCGTTTTCCTTTCCGGAAATCTGGGTGAACTTTACATACCTCCAGTCCAAAGCTAATCCCTCCACTAGGCTCTGGGTCCTGTTTTTTTCCTGCCTCAGGGGCCTTTCCCTTCAGTCCTAAGAGATTGACACCTTAAGTCCTCCCCCGTTTTCATTATTGACGTTTATCCTTCATACAAACATGCCCATGTCTCATACACAAAACGTCTTCAACCGTCTACCTCCAGCTTTTGACTTATTCATGTTTCTTTAAAGCAAGAAGATACCCTCAATAGACTGAGCAACTAAGAGCAAGTGTGATGTGCTTGGCACAGAGGGGGCTCGGTAAATTGACATTAAGTACTTTTCAGTCATACTCAAACTTGGTTTCAGAAACATTTGCCACCACTGATCCCACCTGCGTATCCTTAAGGGTTCTTTTTACCTTGCCCACCCTTTAAAAACTGATGTTCTGGCCGGGCGCGGTGGCTCAAGCCTGTAATCCCAGCACTTTGGGAGGCCGAGGTGGGTGGATCACAAGGTCGAGAGATCGAGACCAACCTGGTCAACATGGTGAAACCCCGTCTCTACTAAAAATACAAAAAATTAGCTGAGCATGGTGGCACGTGCCTATAATCCCAGCTACTCAGGAGGCTGAGGCAGGAGAATTGCTTGAACCCAGGAGGCGGAGGTTGCGGTGAGCCGAGATCGCACCATTGCACTCCAGCCTGGGTAACAAGAGCGAAACTCCGTCTCAAAAAAAAAAAAAAAAAAAAAACAAAAACAAAAAAAAAAACTGATGTTCTGCCCCAGAAATCTATATCCACAAAAATACTAATGTATCCACAAAAATACTAACTCTGAATGTATCACTGACTTAAATGTAAAAACTAAAACTAATATAAGCCTAGAAAAAAACAGGAGACTATGCTTTCTATCTTGGAATAAGCAAAGATTTCTTAAACAAAAAGCATTCCAAGCCGGGTGGCTCACGCCTATAACTCTAGCACTTTGGGAAGCAGAGGATGGAAGATCGCTTGAGCCCCGAAGTTCCAGGTCAGCCTGGCCAACATAGTGAGACTCCATCTCAATTTTTATATACACACATAAAGCAAAAAGGATTAATTGGGCTTTTTTAAAAAAATAAAATTTTTGCTCTTTGAAGGTCACAGTTGAGAAAATAAAAAACCAAGCCACAGAATAAAATATTCAAAATAACATATATTTTATATAATATATAAAATAACAAAAGACTTGGATCCAGAATATATGAGGAAGCCTTACAACTGAGTTATAAAAATACAACCCAACTAAAAACCAGGTAATAAATTTGAATAGAACAAAGGAAGATATACAAACGACCGAAAGCACAGGAGCATCATTAGCATCACAGAAATGCACATTAAAACAATACAAAAAGAGATCATTACAGACCGGCTAGAATGGCCAAAATCAGATTGAGAATGCCAAGAGCTGTTTGGAACAATTGGAACTCTTAGTGATGGGAGCATAAAATGTGACATTCCCTTTGCAAAACTTAGGTTTTTTTGTTTTTGTTTTGAGACAGAGTCTCGCTCTGTTGTCCAGGCTGGAGTGCAGTGGTGCGATCTCGGCTCACTGCAACCTCTGCCTCCCGGGTTCAAGCAATTATCTGCCTTAGCCTCCCGAGTAGCTGGGATTACAGGCGCCTGCCGCTACACTTGGCTAATTTTTGTATTTTAGTAGAGACAGGATTTCACCATCTTGGCCAAGCTGGTCTTGAACTCCTGACTTCATGATCCATCCGCTTTGGCCTCCCAAAGTGGTGGGATTACAGGAGTGAGCCAACGCTCCCAGCTGCAAAATTTGGTTTTTAAAAAGTTGAACATATGCCTACCATACAACCCAGGCATTCCATTTCTAGTTATCCATGAGAAATGAAAACCTATGTCCACCCACAGCCATGTGGGTGAATGTTCATAGAGTTTTATTCTTAATAGGAAAAAATGGAAGCCACCCCATTTTCCATGGAGTAAATGGCCAAACAAAACGTGGGTTACCACTTGGCAATAAACAGGTAATGATACATATAACCACACCATCTTAAAATAGATTACGCTAAGTGTAAAAGCAAGCAAGACACAAAAAGAAACAGTCACAAAATTCTAGAAGCAAACTAATCTATAGTGGGAGAAAGCCGATCAGTAGTTGTCTGCTGTGAGGGTGTGGAGAAAGGGAAGGTCTAAAAGGGATCTGAGGAGACCTTGAGAGGTGATGGCAATGTTCTGTATGTTGATGGTGGTGGCGGTTTCGTGGGGGTACGCAACTGTGAAGACTCATCCAATTGTATGCTTTAAATGGGTGCAGTTTATTATATGTGAACTATAGCTCAATAGTTATAAACAAATCAGAAAAAGTGGTATCATTTCAAGCTTATGTCTCTTCTCATCCTTACTTCTTATCAGCCTTACTCATGATACCTATTTTATATGTTAATAACTCTCAAATCTACTCCAGATTCTCTGAAAGCAAATTCATGTTACTGCCAACCTGCTATGCATCCTCAGCTGCGTATCCCACAAGGTCCTGCAACTAAAAAAATGTCCAGAATTTAATTTATCAATGCCATTCCCAATAGGAAACAAACCTTCTCTTTCTCTTCCCTAATTCAGAGAGTGATCAAGAAATCACCCAAGCCAGAAACTTGGAACCATCTCACCTGACATCCTGTTTGTCACGTCTCTCTAAATACCCTGTCTCTGTTTAGGCCTCATTTCTCTTCTGGATTACAGTCTCCTCTCATCTTTCCTGCCACTCCTATGGCGTCTGTTTCAAACCTTAAATTACCGTTTCAACCCCTGCTTAAGATAAGTCAGTGGCTTACCTTACCTTCAAGATGTGGAGTTCAATACCCACAAAAATTAACAATTAATAAAAAGATAAAAGTTCATAGTCCTCATTGGGCATACAGGACTCAGTGACTCAGTGGCCCTTTCTCAAGATGGTTGTTTTCCACACAGCACTATCACCCCACCATTCCCCACATTCTGTGAAAAAAGTCACTGGTACCCCAGGGTGGGACCTGCATGGCTGTGTCATGCTGTGCTGTTTTCTCAGCTCCTTAACTCGCTGTCGCTCAGGGGAAGCCCAGAGTGAGTTGGGTCTATCACACATTTTCTTCTGTTAATTTGAAACAGAAAAGACCAAGAAGAAAGTTTTGGCCTTAATCTGTACAGACAGCTTTTATGTATTCTTTTATATGATGTATTAAAAATTATACCCCAAATTAAACATATTCTTGGAAAATGCATAGAAAATAAAAGCTCTTGGAATTTAAATGTAAGCGTTCAACTTTTTTTTTTTTTTTTTTTTTGAGATGAAGTTTTGCTCGTTGCCCAGGCTGGAGTGCAATGGCGTGATCTCGGCTCACCACAACCTGGGATTACAGGCATACACCACCATGCGCAGCAAAATCTTTTGTATTTTTAGTAGAGACGGGGTTTCTCCATCTTGGTCAGGTTTGTCTCGAACTCCTGACTTCAGGTAATCCATTCGCCTCAGCCTCCCAAAGTGCTGAGATTACAGGCGTGAGCCACCGCACCCAGCAAATATTCAACATTTTAAGATAGGAAACTCTGCTAGAATGTAGGGCAGAGACAAAAAGAAACACCGTAACCTGTATTCAAATACAAATTCAAAAGATAAAATATCGGAATCAATCCAGCTGCTCCGACATCCAATTAATAGGAGCTTTCAGCTTCATTTTCCTACATAGCACTCATTGCCTTCTAATGTATCATTTACTTTTTTTTTTTTTGAGACAGAGTCTCACTCTGTCACCCAGGCTGGAGTGCAGTGGCACCATCTCAATGAAACCTCCACCTCCTGGGTTCAAGCAATTCTCCCTGCCTCAGCTTCCCAAGTAGCTGGGATTACGGGTGTGTGCTACCACACCCGGCTAATTTTTGTATTTTTGATAGAGACAGGGTTTCACCATGTTGGCCAGGCTGGTCTCGAACTCCAGACCTCAGATGATCCACCCACCTCGGCCTCACTAAGTGCTGGGATTATAGGCATGAGCCAGTCTCCAGTCACCACACTCTTAAACAACTATACCTCGTTTGAACTCAGAACAAGAACTCCCTCATTTCTGTGAGGATGGCACCAAGCCGTTCATGAAGGATCCACCAGGAAGACCCAAACTCCTCCCACCAGGCCCTATCTCCAATCCTGGGAATTACATTTCAATGACAGACTTGGCGGGGACAAATATCCAAACCATATTACCTGGCAAAGTCATAAAGTATGAAGACAGAACAGATTTGTAGACATGCTGAGATCCAGTGAGTTCTCCCCAACTTTTCTCCTTTGAGTAAAAGTCATTTGAGATTGCAAAATGCCTTATGGAATAAAGGGAAGACTGGAACTAACCCAAGAGTCCCAACAGAAGAAATTCCTGGATGACAGTTGTGTAGCAGGTCAAAATGATTGGTCCCCATTAAAAGGGGACATCGGTGGCCTCCAAAGAAGAAAAAAAGAATGGACTCATTCAGTAGAATAAGCTAGAATTGCTTAGTAAAAAGAGAACAAAATATTTCTTCTTTCAAAAAGCATACAAAACTTAGAAATTCTGGGGAAAACCATAGCAAATCTAAGAGATCATAATCCAAATAGGGAGCAAGCCAACATACAGCATGATGAAATGCCGAAAGTACTCTGATTTTGTCCTTTGGAATGTTTTCCTACAAGTGGCATAGGGACTGATTGGGACACTAGCACCCTGGAGAAAAATGTCATCCTACCTTGCTTGGACTTGAACAATATTTACATCATCATGACTGTGTAAATGGTTCTTAGGAGCTTTCAGCTTTCGCAGTCAATTTAGTGACAAAAAATATAATAGGCCAGAATAGAATTTTTTTTTTTTTTTTTTTTTTTTTTTTTTTCTGAAACAAGGTCTTGCTCTCCTACTCAGGCTGGAGTACGGTGGCATGATCATAGCTCACTGTGACGTTGTACTCCTGGGCTCAAGTGATCCTCCTGCCTTGGCCTCCCAAGTAGCTAGGACTACAGTCGCACACCATGTCCCACTAACTTACAACATTTTTTGTAGAGACAGTCTCACTGTGTTGCCCAGGCTGGTCTCAAACTCCCAGCCTCAAATGAGTCTCCTGCCTTGGCCTCTCAAAGCACTGAGATTATAGGTGTGAGCCACTGTACCTGACCCAGAATATAAATTTTACCAATCTTGATAATATACAAATAATAACTGGATGGTAGACAGAAAAGTCTCAATATTTTGATTCTTTGAAAATGGGAATTGAGATACGGGCTAAAAAATACATCAACAACAAAAATCTTGTAAGGAGAGGTTAAAAGCAGTTATCTTCAAAAAGTAGGTCTGAGTTTAGAAAAGAGAGGTAACTTCTTATTTGTTATAAGCTCTTCAGTATAAGGTATTTGTTTCATTTTGATCCTACATATATATTACTTTAATTATGAGGATTAAGTTCAGGAAACACTTCTTGAGGAAGTCACTTAAAGCACATACACACTCATACAGAGACCTCAGAAAGTCACATTTGCATTAGCAATATTTTAGCCAGTGTTTTCTGCATCTAGATTTATTTCCTGTATGATCATTAAGATTCTTACTTAAACAAGTTGCCAAAATACATTTACCTCTGATTTTATTTAGATTCCAAAAGTTAGGATACAAAAAGCACATAAACATCCACAAGTACCAAAACATTTATGACCTTATAATTTCATAGTGCAAGAAGAGAGACAAAGACAGGGAATACAAATAAATTATAATCTAAAGAGTTACGTACAAAATTTCCTTGATTATTTGTTAAAATCTGCTAGAAAAGTAACAGGAATGTTATTAGCCTTTATAGACATTTTGAACAAGATCTGACACCGTTCTCTTCAATTTCCTGGCTACATCCTCAGCTTAACAAGCACTGGAGACAGCCAGCTTCTTCAAATGGTCCATGAACACCTGCAGGCTAACGTCATCAGTTAGGATGGGTGCTCCAGTTTCCTGAAATGTAATGATAAAGATTAGTTGGCAGATATCTTAGAAGCTGTTTAGAATTCATGAGCTGTCAAGTACCTTCCCTCAGAACACTCACAGGTGGTGTCCCCTCTGCTGCGAGTACTCCCACAACCTCATCCTCTGCCTTACTGACGACTTCTTTCAACTAAAGCACAATATCCTCACAAAACCCTTTCCTGATACACTGAGATCAGGCTGCCAGCATCTGCTAGTTTTAAGCATAAGGCCTTCTACTTCACCCTCTTCTCCACAATCCTGATGACTTACCCAGAGTCTAGCTCCTCAACAATGTAAGCTCACAGAGGCCCACACACCCGCCCTTCCTCTTAAGTGCTCTGCTTACAACAGGAGCTGGATAATGGTGTACCCAAGAATGAGTGAACCAGTATCTCCACTGAACGGATGGATGTTTCAAATATCAGAAAAAGCTTATCACTGTATTAATGTTATGGGAAAAAATGGAATAGAAACCTCAATTTATAGTAAGATTCCAATTTTGTAAAGAAATTAAAAAATATATATGCACACACAAACATTAATACACTTTATATTATGCAGAAAAATGCCGGCAATAGTTAACTCTTTAGATAATCGTTCTAGGTAATCTAAATTTTCTTTAATTCTTTAAACATACTCAAATTTTCTAAAATGAAACCATGCTGTTATAATTAGAAAAATATAAGCATGATCAAAATGTTTTCAGAGGATTTCAAGGAAAAAGGAGTAGAAGATAGACTTTTCTCTATTCCTCCCGCTAAGTACAACTAAAAGCCTTGGGCATGTTATATAACCCAAACATAAGAAGAGCTTGAAAGCTAAAGAGAAGACAGAAGACAAATGAAAGAACTTGAGACCCAAGGAACAACCCAGCAGTGACTTCCTTGGGCTTCCTTTTTGCCTTATATACTCCGAATTTGGAATTGAGGAAGCTGGCAAATTGTCACTGAGCAGAGACTCAAACAAAACAAAACAAAACAACGAAAAGCACCCACTTTCTCTAGCCAACGGACTAAAGCAGCCTAGCAAGACAAAACAATCTTAGATAATAACCACTGTACTCCAGGCAAAAATGAAAGAAAAAACTATGGCCCTGACCCACCTGAATCAGCAAAAGCTGGGTGGGCAGCTAAAGTTTCCACCCTCACAAGGCAGTAACAAGGCACTCCAACACTCCCACTGGGATGGTGGCAGAGAAGGCTAAGTATGGAGCCAGGAAGTTCATCCCCAATGGCCAGTAGAAAATTCCCCTACCCTTGTGGTGTCAGTAGAGGCCATCTGTGGAGTGTGGACTTCCAGCCCAACCTGGCAAAAATACATGTCCTACCCCTGCCTACTGGGGTGGTATCAGAGGCCTGGTGGAGGGTCAGGACTTTCACCATCACCCAATTGTAACAAGGCCATCTCCACAGTGACATCATTGGAGACTACGGGGGAGCTGGAAATCCCATTCCCACTAAGCAGTAATGAGAAATCACTAGGTGCCCCCGGGTGTCAACAGAAGCCAGTGGAAAATCTGGGCTTCTCCAACTGGCAGTAATGGAACCTACCACTGCCCCACTCACCCTTGCAACCACCTTCACTGTCAGAGTAGTGTAAGAAAAAAACAGTGAAAAGTAGCAGTTTTAAATAAGATCCGGGGTCTCATACAAATGCTCGAGTGTCCAACTTTCAATCAAAAAATCACTTATACAAAGTGGTTATCAAGCCCTCCAACTGAATTTAAAAAGACAATTGACAGGCCGGGCGTGATGGCTCATGCCTGTAATCCCAGCACTTTGGAAGGCTGAGGCGGGCAGATCACTTGAGGTCACAAGTTCAAGACCGGCCTGGCCAACATGGTGAAACGTCGTCTCTACCAAAAATACAAAAATTAGTCCGGGCGTAGTGGTGAGCACCTGTAATCCAAGCTACTTGGAAGGGTGAGACATGCAAATCGTTTGAACCCGGGAGGTGGAGGTTGCAGTGAGTTGAGATTGCACCACTGCACTCCCAGCCTGGGCAACAGAGCGAGACTTTGCCTCAAAAAAAAAAAAAAAAAAAAAAAAAGACAATTGACCCATGTTAACACTGAGTTGACAACAATAGTTAGAAACAGCCATGATAAAAATATTTCATGAGCAAACACATTTGAACAAACGAAAAAATAGGAAGCCTCGGCAAAGAAAAACAATGTCCCTGGAAAGAAGTGGAAGACCTGAAGAATCAAAAGGAAATTTTACAACTGAAAAACACAGTGGCCAACAGAAAGCTCAGTGCATAGGTTCAATGCAGAAAAGGAACAGAAAAAACAATCAATAAACTGGAAGACAAAATAACAGAAGTTACCCAAATGAACAAAATAAAGAAAATACATGGAAATGTAGTACCTGAGATATGGCAAAATACCTAACATTCATGTCACCGGATGTCAAGAAAGAAAGAAAAGAGAGCACTTCTTTCGGTGAAAAGGCATTCAAAGAAATAATGACTGGGGCCGGGCGCGGTGGCTCAAGCTTGTAATCCCAGCACTTTGGGAGGCCGAGGCGGGCGGATCACGAGGTCGAGAGATCGAGACCATCCTGGTCAACATGGTGAAACCCCGTCTCTACTAAAAATACAAAAAATTAGCTGGGCATGGTGGCACATGCCTGTAATCCCAGCTACTCAGGAGGCTGAGGCAGGAGAATTGCCTGAACCCAGGAGGCGGAGGTTGCGGTGAGCCGAGATCGCGCCATTGCACTCCAGCCTGGGTAACAAGAGCAAAACTCCGTCTCAAAAAAAAAAAAAAAAAAAAAGAAATAATGACTGAAAACTTTCCTATTCTGGCAAGAGATATAAACGTACAGAAGCAAAAAGCTGAGCAAACTGAAACAGGATAAACCTATAAAGAAAATTAACAAACTACAAGTGAGAGCAAATATTTACAAACCACATATTTGAAAAAGTAGTAGTATCTAGAATATATAAAGAACTCTCAAACAGTAAAAATCCAAATAATCCAGTTAGACCACAAACCAAAGACACAGAGATTTCACTGAAGAAGATATACAGATGGCAAAGTAGCATACGAAAAGATTATCAGCACCATCAGTCATTAGGAAAATGTAAACTAAAACTGCAATGATATACCACTACATACCTATCAGAATGGCTAAAATAAAAATGATACCACCAAATGATGGCTAGGATGCAGAGAAACTGGATCACTCACACATTGCTAGTAGTTTGGCAGTTTCTTAAAAACTAAACATATAATTACCATACAACCCAGCAAATGTACTCCTGGGCATTTATCTCAAAGAAATGAAGATTTAAAGAGATTAAAAAAGTTTCTGCACATGAATGTTTCTAGTAGCTTTATTCCTAGTAGCAAGAAACTGTGAACAACACAGATATCCTTCAATGGGTTAATGATTAAACAAACTGCAATACATGTAGCTATACTGAGGAATACTACTTGGCAAGTAAAAAGGAACAAACTTTTGATACATGCAACAACCTGAGATGAATCTCTAGATGATTATGTTGAGGGAAAAAAAGCCAACCCCAAAAGGTTATAGACTGTGTGACTTCATACATAATATTCTTGATGACAAAACTATAGAAATGGTAAACAGGTGAGCAACTGCCTGGCACTGGCAGTGCGGGGAAGAGGCAGGAGGGAAGCTGGTGTGACTATAAAAGGGCACATGAGAGATCCTGGTGGTGATGGAAATGCTGCACATGCTGACCTTACCAATCTCAATATCCCGGTTGTAATACTGTATGATAGTTTTTGCAAGATGTTAACACTAAGGGAAAATGGGTAAAAGATACAGCTGATCTCTCTCTGTATCATTTAACAATATAAATTTACAATTATTTCATAAAACTTGAATTTAAAAAATGTTACAAGGAGACAGAATGAAAGAAAAGACTCGTTTGAGAGAGGCATAAATGCTGGGAACAACTAGATGAAGTAGTAATGGTGGGGGAAGAGAAGGGAAGGAATTAGGCTGGAAAGTGAGAAAGAGGCAAAACCGATGATGAGAAGCTGCCCTGCAGTCTCGGCGGGGAGAGGACTAGGGGCCATGCTGCTGTGTGAAGGAGGAGACCCTCATGGAGGCCACAGTACAGTGCTCTGTCCCCTGGCCTGAACCTGGTATGTTACACTGTGTATTGTGGAAGGGGACCCACACAGGGAGCCCCCCTCAACCTCCGGCCCAGCTGTGTTACTCAACTTGTTTCCCTCCTCCTTACTCCCCAGCAAAATACCCAAGTTATGCAGTTATTCTGTCTCCAGGCCAAAACAGATCCAATTTGTAGAATTTTAAAACAACTTTTTAAAAAACTAGGTTGGCATCCTCCCCAAATACCTGACAATTTCTTACCTGTCCCCAAGCATAGAGGTTATTGTGTGTCTGAGACGGGTTCACTTTGGACAAAAGGAATCGAGCCTTTAACAACACAACAAAAAAAGGTTTAAAGATTTAAAAAGTGACATTAATATTAGTGTAACAGAAAAAAGGTTAAGTTTTTACAACTTTGGTTAAACTAGAATTGTTTTACTGCACAGTAACTTATTTCTTTGGCTTAAGCCCACTGGCTCTCCATTTAAGTATCCTAAAACATAAAATAGTATTTTTATTTTGGCAATCCTTTTACATAAGCATATTTTGACCACTCATTTAGAAAGAACTCATATTTAGAAGATTACCTGTGTGTCAACTTATGTCATCACATAAAAAAAACACCCTGTTTGGATATATAGCCATAACAATCTATCATAAAACAAACCAACCACTGGAGCTAGAGCTCAGCTCACTCACCTGACTGCCTCCATGCTCCGTGTTAATGTAACGTGGCATCGGGAAGCGTGCTTGCAGAATTTCTTGAGCATCATCCAGTGGTGCCTGCAGAAGGTGCCTGAAGTTTTCGTACTCAGGCATGTCCTGGTAACCAGCTTTACGCCACTGGGCTATGGTCTACACAGAAATAAACCAACCAAAACTACTGTGAAACTGTTTGAAACTGTTTGAAACTGTTTGAAACTGTGAAACAAGCCTTCATTGACACTGACATTCTACCGTCGCCACCCAGATCTTGTTTCCAGTGAAAAAATCTTATATCAAAAATGACAAGCTTCAGAGGGTGAGCAAAGCAGATCTACTGGCAGGAGGAGAAGCAGGAGTAAGCAAGTGGGTGCATCCAGGATGCCTCCGCCTGCACATTTCCCCAGGAATGTCATGCACCACTCACGCCTCCTCTCTTCTATATCAACGAGTTAACAAAGCCTGTGGACTACTCATCCCAAGGAGCAACGGCCTCCCTCCTTTTCCACTTCCACTGTTACCACTCAGTCTAGCCTCTCATCTCCGCACACCTGACAGGGAAAGGGATTTGCTGGCTGCTCACACAGACTCCACTCCCTCATCTCCTTTCCTAACAGTACACACATTACACTCCTCCTCCAGTGCGCAGTAGTGATACAGAGTTGAGTGCAATTGACTCATTCCCACGCCCTGCTCCTGCTGGGCCCTGAATTAAGGTATGCTTAGCAAGGGAGACGAAAGCTGTAAGAATCAAGGTGTGTTGATCAGGCAGTAAGGAGAAGCCATATGCTAAACTATGGAAAGCAGACTGTCTCCCTGACTAAACTACATATTTTGTCGCCCTTCCTTCTTTTATATGCATCAGCAACTGGTCTAGGAAATATCTTATATATACAGGAAATCAAGAAACATTCATTAACTGATTCATATACCTTATAAATAAAGTGAAGCACGTTTGCATGTTACTTAGGAAAACAAGACGACAATGGAGAGGAAAATGAAGAAAGAGGCTATAGCAAGTGTGCAATGTGTCTTCACAGAGCCATTAACATGGCTCCAGGCAGAGGATTCTTGTCAGACGCCTCCTCTGTAGCCTGCTCACTCCTTCTCAGAGTGGCAGTTACCGTTTCCAGGACTAAATGCTAGGACTGACTGCTGGCCTATGGGACACGCCTGTAAGCTTACCGGGATCCAAGAGTTCATAAGAACACTTGCATCCAGCACACTCAGGGCTTTGGGAGGGTGAGAACATTGTCACTGTCTTTATCCTTAGAACCCCTCACTTGCACAAGAATGTGTTCAATAATTGGAATAAACAAGATCAGGGGTTACAAAAGAAATGTTGATAATCAGGGTGAGCTTAAGGCAAAGAAAGCACTGTACTGTGGCCTCCATGAGGGTCTCCTCCTTCCCAGGGCAGCATGGCCCCTAGTCCTCTCCTCGCCAAGACCGCAGGGCAAGTTCTCATAACCAGTTTTCCCTCCTCCCCACTTTCCAGCCTTTTCTTCTCTCACCATTACTACTTTATCTACTTGTTCCCAGCATTTATGCCTCTCTCAAACGAGTCTTTTCTTTCATTCTGTCTCCTTATAACATTTTTTAAATGACTTGTGGATACAGTCAGCCCTCGGTATCCACAAGGTTGGTTCCAGGACCACTCCTCCCAATACCGAATTCCATAGATCCTCAGTACAAAGTGGCACGGTATTTGCACATAGCCAATGTACATCTTCCCATATACTTTAAATCATCTCTAGATTACTTATAATACCTTATACAATGTAAAGATTATGTAAATAGTTCTTGTGCTGTTTTGTTTGTTTGTTTGGTCGGTTGATTTTTTTGAGACGGGGTCTTGCTCTGCCATCCAGACTGGAGTGCAGTGGTGCGATCTCGGCTCACTGCAACCTCCACCTCCTGAGTTCAAGTGATTCTCCTGCCTCAGCCTCCCAAGGAGCTGGGATTATAGGTGCCCGCCAACATGCCTGGCTAATTTTTGTATTTCTAGTAGAGACAGGGTTTTGCCATGTTAGCCAGACTGGTCTCGAACTCCTGACCTCAGATGATCCACCTGCCTCGGCCTCCCAAAGTGCTGGGATTACAGACATGAGCCACCACACCCAGCCTGTGCTGTGTATTTTATTTATATTATTTATTATTATTATTTCAAAATTATTTTTAACCTGCGGTTGGCTGAATCTGCAGAGATGAAACCTGTGGATACGGAGGGTCGACTGTATCACTACCAAAGGACCCAGTGGGAAGAGCAGCTGGTTATCCGGCCCTCAGTCCAGGACTATTACTGACGGCCTAGCACCTGTGTGCAAGTGGCTAGCAGAATGGGTGTTAATATGCTGAAAAAAGTTTAAAGTTATAAAATACCTAGGAGTCTTAGAAAACTAACACTTCCTAAGTTACTGAAGGAATCCTGAAACACAATTTATATCTTTTCATGACATCAGAAATCATTTCTAATAGTTGGTCACTAGGAAACCAAATTTATGACCAACTTAATGAAGGTAGAGAACATACAATAGAAGAAAAAGCATCACTGAATATAAATATCACCATTATCTCTATTGAAGGATTTTTTGCCATAAACACGCAAATAATTCAGAGGAGCCATTCCCTTTCTTAGGGCATGAACCCCACTGAGAAAGAAATGGACTGAGAGCTATCCACAGCCATCCTAGGGATCAGCAGACTTAGTGTAAAGTTCCCTGGGCCATGTTATTTCATCAAAGTACAACTTTAGCTCCAAATGCTTACTCTGAAAGAACAGTGATATGTATAAAATATTTACTGAGGAGAATAAACTAGTCTTGCCTAACTTTGAAGGTAATAAAAAACAGTGATTTAAAAGAATCACTTGACATTTTTTAAAGCATGTAGTAGTGTTGTTGTTGTTATTATTATTATTATTCAGACAGCGTTTTGCTCTGTTGACCAGGCTGGAGGGCAGTGGCGTGATCTTGGCTCACTGCAACCTTCACCTCCCGAGTTTAAATGATTCTCTCACCTCAGCCTCCAGAGTAGCTGGGACTACAGGTGCATGCCACAATGCCTAGCTAATTTTTGTATTTTCAGTAGAGACAGGGTTTTGCCATGTTGGTCAAGCTGGTTCTGAAGTCCTGACCGCAGGTGATATGCCCACCTCAGCCTCCCAAAGTGCTGGGATTATAGGCATGAGCCATATACTTGGCCCATACTTACAGCAAGTATTATTGAAATTAATAAATATACAAATACTCCAGGGTCCTAAGAAAAGATTTTATTCACTAGAATAAAAGCCACTGCGCTTTCTAAGCCCAAACTGTTGTAACAAATGTCAGTAAAAACCTAAATTAAATAAGAAGGAAACAAAAACCATAGTTAAGGACAGTAACTCTCCTTGTGTGCACACTGAATAAGTTTGTATGCCTTTTCTCCAATTTAAAAACAAAAATAAATAGATTAATAATACAATCTTACCTCACCAAGATAAATGACAATTTGGAAGAAAGTATCCATCAGCAAAATTCTGTCAGCTAGAATGCTGCTGCTGTCCAGGAGTACTGGCTGAAGAAAAAGAGAGAGAAGGATGGCATTGGTCTTCCCTGCTTCCCACACAGCAACCACTTCCACCCGACCCTGACCCCATGCCTGGTATCCACACCATTTACAAATGGTGCCCAGCACAGTGGCTCACCCCTTTTCTTCCTGACACATTTCCACTTTCTGCTCCTGACTCAGTCTCCACTGTGTAGGAAAAATCGGCTCCAAATACTTCCTCATCAATGGAGAAGGGAGATTAATGATACTTTTTTTTTTAAGAGTCAGGGTGGGGCCGGGCGCGGTGGCTCAAGCCTGTAATCCCAGCACTTTGGGAGGCCGAGGCGGGTGGATCACGAGGTCAAGAGATCGAGACCATCCTCGTCAACATGGTGAAACCCCATCTTTACTAAAAATATAAAAAATTAGCTGGGCATGGTGGCACGTGCCTGTAATCCCAGCTACTCAGGAGGCTGAGGCAGGAGAATTGCCTGAACCCAGGAGGCGGAGGTTGCGGTGAGCCAAGATCGCGCCATTGCACTCCAGCCTGGGTAACAAGAGCAAAACTCTGTCTCAAAAAAAAAAAAAAAAAAAAAGAGTCAGGGTGTTGCTCTGTTGCCCAAGCTGGAATAAAGTGACATGACTCTGGCTCACTGCAGCTTTGACCTCCTGGGTTCAAGTGATCCTCCCACCTCAGTCTCTTGAGTAGCTGAGGCTACAGGTGTACGCCACCATGCCCAACTAATTATTTTTTGTAGAGACAGGGTCTCACATTATGTTGACCAAGCTTAATAATATATTTTGATCTTGGAACAAAAAATAATTCTGAATATTCTCAGTTTTGTATGTATTTTAGAAATCAGCGACGCTCTCTGCAGATAAGACAGAATATGTACACCTATATGAAAAACAGCATTTAGTACACGTTTTTAAAGTTTACTATAAAATATATATTATGGTTGGGTGTGGTAGCTCATATCTGTAAACCTAGCACTTTAGGAAGCCAAGGCAGGCAGATCATTTAAGCCCATGAGTTAAAGACCAGCCTGGGCAAAATGGCAAAACCCGGTCTCTACCAAAAGCACAAAAAACTAGCTGGGCTGTGGTGGCATGTGCCTGTGGTCCCTGCTATTCAGCAGGATCACCTGAACCTGGGAGGTGGAGGCTACAGTAAGCAGAAATCGCACCACTGCACTCCAGCCTGGGTGACAGAATAAGACCCCATCTCAAAAAAAAAAAAAAAAAAAAAAAAAAAAAAATATATATATATATATATATATATATGGTGGCGTGTGTGTGTATATAATTTATATTTTATATATTACTATATAATTCTAAGTATATAATTTATTGGCATATTTACATATACATATAATTTTTATATCAGTAATTCTTTCTTTTTTTTTTTTGAGAGGGAGTCTTGCCCTGTTGCCCAGGCTGGAATGCACTGGCGCACTTTCAGCTCACTGCAGCTTCCGCCTCCTGGGTTCAAGTGATTCCCCAGCCTCAGTTTTCCGAGTGGCCGTGATTACTGGTGCCACACCCAGCTAATGTTTGTTTTAGTAGAGACAGAGTTTCAGCATGTTGGGCAAGCTGGTCTCAAACTCCTGACGTCAGGTCATCCGCCTGCTAATTTAGTAATTATTTCAGTAACAAAAGTGGCCTCTACTTACTAAAGAAAATTTTAAAATGTGTACCCAAGTACAACAAGTATTGATATTTTGTTTTTTTCCATATAGTCCTTATTTTTGCAGGCAATATTTAGAAAACTTTCTATTTTGACTTTTTTTCATGTCACATTTTTACATAAGGACTTATCTACTTTACTATGTTACATACATTTTGTGAATACTGTTGGCCCTCCATATCGGTGGGTTCCATATATGTAAATTCAACCAACCTTGGATTGAAAATATCTGAGAAAAACATGCGTCTGTGCTGTACATGCATATACCTGTTTTCTTGTCATTATTCCCTAAACCATACAGTATGACAGTTATTTACATAGCACTTACATTATAATTAGGTATTATAACTGATCCAGAGATGATTTGAAGTATATGGGAGAATGTGCCCAGGTTACATGCAAATATTATGTAATTTTGTATTAGTAACTTGAGTATCTAAAAATTTTGGTATCCAAGGGAGGTCCTGGAACCAATCCTCCATGAATATTGAGGATCAACTGCATTTCTCAGGTTACTTATTTATTTTCCTGTATTAAACATTTGGATTGTTATTTGATTCTCTATTATAATAGTTTCTTCACTATTTTTTTTTTGTTTTGCACAAAGCCTATTCTGTATCTAGGAGTAATTCCTTCAGGTACAAGACTTGGCATTGCTGGTGTAAGTATATGAGCACAAGAGGAAAAAAGCATCCATGTTATTTATTAGAGTTTTTTACATTTATTCCTGCCTCCCACAAATAATAGCTTTATATGTCCTTTGACATTTTCCTGAAGGTTTTTTTTTTTTTTTTTTGTTTGTTTGTTTTTCTGGAGACAGCGTTTCGCTCTTGTTACACAGGCTGGAGTGCAATGGCGCGATCTCAGCTCACCACAACCTCTGCCTCCTGGGTTCAGGCAATTCTCCTGCCTCAGCCTCCTGAGTGGCTGGGATTACAGGCACGTGCCAACATGCCCAGCTAATTTTCTGTATTTTTAGTAGAGACGGGGTTTCACCACGTTGACCAGGATGGTCTTGATCTCTTGACCTCGTGATCCACCCACCTCGGCCTCCCAAAGTGCTGGGATTACAGGCTTGAGCCACCGCACCCGGCCCCTCCTGAAGGTATTTTTTAAAAGAAATAAAGTTAAATTATTATAAAAACTCAAAGTTTTCTTTCTTTTTTTTTTAAACAGTTCTGCTTTCTAAGTAAATTTGCTTAAAAAAAGAGTATCTATTAGGTGATTCCAATCCTCAGGAAAGCATTTGGGGAAAGCCTTACTTCTGGTGGCCCATGAAATGAGTAAGAGTAGAGAATGGGCTGGATCATGATGAGGGACTGAGTCAGGTCCTGCCGGGCAAAATGGTGTCTGTAATAGGATGACTCATCAGGACTGTTGTTGAATACTTGAAGAAACGGAGATCTTCTCAGATGGAACATGAACTACATTCACAAAGAACAAAAGAGAAATGCATATAGTTGTAACCTTCTTAAACACCCGCAGAGTACTACTCTACCTCAGGCCTCTGAAATAGGAGAACCCAGAAAAGGGCTCTCTGGGTTCACAGAACAGAAAGCCTAAGGTGGCACCAGGGACTGGGGAAAGAGGAAAACTGGGAGTTGTTGCTTAATGAGCACAGAGTTTCAACTCTGGAAAGTGAAAAATTCTAGACATCAGGTGCTCAATAATGTGAATGCACATAACACTGATCAACTGTAGGCTTAAAAATGGTTAAGATGGTAAACTTTGTTATGTGTGTTTTACCACAATAAAAATTCATTTTTTTAAGTGCCTCTGGGTATGTCAGACCTTCCATATTTAAGAGGAAAGCCAAAGAAACGTTTATTTCCAGAGTCTGTGTTTATTTCCAGAGTCTACTGTGCCAGGTGGCGGAGACAGAATATCTGCTCTCAGAGAAGTCAGGCCCAGTGAGAAAGGCACACTTGGGGCTACGAACCAGAGTATGGAATAGCACTGGGGAGGTGGGGGTGGAGGGTCAGGAGGAGACTTCCCAGAGCTCTGGGGGCTAACAATGCACCCTGAGAGATGTGGTTGAGGAAGCCACAGGGCCAGGGGGAAGAGGACTCCAGGCACGAGAACAGCAGATGAGAGCTCAGGACACAAGCTAGGAAGCAGGTGTAGGGGAGAAAGGGACAAGGGATGACAGTGCAGCCATAGGTTCTCACCCTTGAGGATTAGAAGAAGTGGCGGGGGGCGGGGGGGGGGGTGAGGGGGTGGGGGTGGGGCGGCATTCTTTCAGCTCAAGTTAAAAAGTTGCCAGAACATGAAAGTGAGCTGCCTTGTGAAGTATTAAGCTTCCTGAGACTCCAAATATTGAATCATAGGTTCCTAAATAATCATCAAGGCTGACATTCAATACAGCCTGCATGCAAGGCACAAAGTACTATACAAGAACTACTTCATCCTTCCAATAAGCCCATGAGGTAGGTTCTCTTACCATCCCTAGTTTACAGGTGAGGAAATGGAGGCACAGAGGGGCAAGTAACTTCTCCAAGGTCACACCACTACTGAGTGTCACAGCTGGACTCTACACTAGGCCGCATGGCTCTAGAGAATGGGCTCTGGCTGGCCTCTCTCCTAGAATGCCTTGACAGAAGGAATCTGAGAAAGCATTCCATCTGGTTTTCAAGCTGTGCTCGCAGAGTCTTCATCAAGTCCTCAGGGGCCCAGGGGTGAGGGCTCTGGTGAGACACAGTGTGGGGTGGTACATGGGCACAACCAGAGAAGCACCAAATCTATCTGCTTTATGTGCTGGCGTTTAAGGGCAGCTCCTCTCAAAGAAAGGATTCCATGGTTTTAAAAAAACAAACAAACAAAAAAAAAACAACTACAAACCACTCCTGCAGACAAACTCCCCACTGCTAGAGGTGGAAAACCGAACACTCCAGGGGTTTGGGACTCCTCTAGGGTCAGGAGAGGTAAGGCCAGGCCTGGAACCTCACCCTGACTCTGGCTGATCTGGGGCTCTTCCACAACACCACACAGCTTTAACCTCTTGCACGTAGGCACCTGCTATGGAGCTAGGTCACTTCTAATGCTGAGCAGGTGACTGGCACTGTGCTAAATACTTAATACTCAATTGGCCTCAGCTCCTGTAATCCTTATAGACACTCATGAGTTATGCTCTATTTCCTCAATTACAATGGAGATGAAAATTCGTCTACTTCTCCTCTCTTGTCCAGTGGCTTCTAAAGGCTTGGTTCATGAAGAGTGCAGTTACTTTTAGGAGCTGCTTGTTGCTGATTCCTGGTTATAACGTACCTAATAACCACAGATATATTATGAAATATTTGTCATATTAACTGTGGGTTTTTTTGTTTTTTTTTTTTTGCATATTCACCTCCATGTGTGCTCATTTTCTTGGTTTGCTGCTGAGGTAGCTGACTGTTTCCCCAGAACTTTTACATATCAGAGATATTTTTTATGGCCTTATATCAATGATCCTATCTTGCCTGTTCATGAAAATGTATGCATGAGTTTTCTCCCCTCTGCACGTCATCCTTATCTTCTGTGGGGCTTAGGGTGCTGTCTTCCCTAGACACACATTCGACTTGGGTTGAACAAACTCTGTCACCTACAGACTGAGTCTCAAGACATTAAAAAGCCCTCACTTTGCGCTGAAAATGAAGTTAATTTCTATCAAAATTTATTGTTCTATAGTTATTTTAGAAACATATATTACTCACCTGAGGATATAGAGAAAAGGAGTCAGATAACCTAAAAGAAGCGGGGTCTTCTTTATTATACTGCCCAAACTTCTGACACTACAGAAAGAAAATACCAAAAAACAAATACAAAGAGAAAGAGAAAAAAAAATCTAAGTTAGAATTACCTGGAAAAACACTTGGACTAAGCTACATTCCAGTCTGAACTCTGCCACTTACTGTAAGTCCTAGACTTGCACTTCTCAAGCATCAGTGAGCAGGTAAATGATCAGGGGGTCTTGCAAAGATGCAAACTCTTGGGAAGGACTGAAGATTCTGCATCTTATATCAGCTCCCAGGCAATGCTGGCCTGAGGACCGCCCTGACCAGAGAAGCTAGGTGAGCTCTCCCAGGCGCCTATTCCATACGAAAACTCTCTAACACCATGAAAACTAACAATTACAGTTATGCTTTGATGTTCTCTCAACACTACAACTCAAATATATTTCTCCCAATGGCAGACTTCTGAATCACAATGTTTTCTCTTCCTGCCTTTACGTCTGCTCACACATCCCTGGCCACTAAAGAATTTGGCTGTTCACCATCTAAAGAATTTACTTTCTTCCCACAAAATCTGGTGTCCTTCCACAGTTCTCATCTTCTTGAACTTCCTAGCAGCATGGGCCAAGTGACTGCCCAAACATTTGACACTTTCTCCTTGAGCTGCTACTAAATTACCTTCCTGTTTCTCACCGTCTCTCCAACCAGCCCTTTTCTGCCGTCTTCAGTGGTTTTGTTTTCCTTCTCCCCTGACGGACTCCTTGGGAGTTACTTCTTGGCCCCCTACTCCCATCCTCACTGCTTTGGGTACAAATGAACACTACAGCCAGATGGGTGTCATCCAAATCCACCCTCCAGTGTCCAGTGCTGACCTCTAGCCTGAGCCCCAGTCAGGACATCTACCTAAATAAGGGAAAGCTTTCCTGAGACACACTTTTGCAAGTTCACACTCAATTATCAAAAAATAGACTATTCCATTAGAAAAAGAGATTCACCTTCTCTCACCCTAAAGTTGCTCTCCTTTCACCACCACTCTTACAGTAAGTTACCCTCATGTGAAATGTTATTCAATGCTGACTTTTTGGTTTCTGACTTCATACAGAATCATTTCATCAAGTTTTATCAACTCTTTCAGTGTATCCGGATTTCAAACCTTCTGCTTCTTTCATCTCTACTACCGCTATGCGGTACCACTGAGTCTGAAAAAGCCTCCATTCACGACAATAGCCTTTTCTCCCTGCAATGTGCCTCACATGGTGACATTAAATATAAACACGAGCATCATGCCGACATCACATGCCTGCTTAACAATCACACGTAAGTCTCCCTTGCTCCCTAAAGTTAAGGAGCTCCCCAATCAAGGAGCACCTTCCCTGACTCTGTTCCCCACTGCACAACCTAGCCTCCTGTGACACTGGTTTCTCCAAGGGCCTCAGCATAAGCTAAAAGGCCCAGCTACCTCCTGAGGGCTCATTCCTGCTAGGCCTCCACTCAGCAAGCCTTGCCTTCTCCTCTCCAATTAGTCTATTCTAATAAAAAACCTGTTCAAGGATCATTCCACAGGAAGCCTTTGTTAACCACCTGGGCCCTCTGCTTATCTACCCTCCCTCTGAAATCCTAAAGGAGCAATTTCCAAATTGTGTTTGAAATGTTGACACTTACTGAAAAAATGGTTGCATGAGATGCCAAGGGCAAATAGATGCCTGAACTAAATGAAACAGATTTCCTTACTGGGCCTTTCCATGCCTTTGATCACACATACATGCTGTGACTCTCTAGGAAGGTAAGATTATTGTGTGCCAATTACTGATTTATCGCCTTGTGGCTCCAAATGCACCCCTTTTGTCTGTTGTGAAATGAACATGGGCTCTTTCACTTCCTCTCCTTTGCCAGCTGGCACAATAACAAGCTTTGCCAGTAGAGAGTGCTGGAGATGAGCGTCAGCTTCGGGCACCTGAGTGCTCACTCAGCAGCTTCCTGGGTGCCAGGCCTGCTGCACCGTGACTTCCCTAGTGCTGAACTCCTGGAGATCTTCACAGCCAGCAGCGAAAGCAGCAGCCCTGCATGCCTCCACTGAGACATTTTCCTCTAGACAGCTTTCCCTGTACCGTAAGGGTGGCTTTTCTTCAAATTCTAGAGCATGAATTTCTAGCAAGTTTCCCGGCACAGCGCCATGGCAACTTCTCTGCAAAAGACTCATGAAACCATGGCCGTGCCCTCCCAACTAGGTCTGGATCAGCCCTGGGGAGAGGGAGCACTTCCTTGGGTGCTCTATCTCAGCCCCAGAAGTAGTGGCTGCCCACTTCTCTATACTTCCTTCTGGCCAGTCCCTCACTGTTCTACTCCCCTGTTGTAGTAGTAATTCTTTATAAAAGACTTTCCCTATTTACATTACAGTGTGACTCCTCTAACCTGATTTCTTTTTTTTTTTTTTTTTTTTGAGACAGAGTATCGCTCTCGTTGCCCAGGCTGGAGTGCAATGGCACAACCTTGGCTCATAGCAACCTCCACCTCCTGGGTTCGATTCTCCTGCCTCAGCCTCCCAAGTAGCTGGGATTATAGGCACGTGCCACCATGCCTGGCTAATTTTCGTATTTTTAGTAGAGACGGGGTTTCTCTATGTTGGTCAGGTTGCTCTTGAACTCCTGACCTCAGGTGATCTACCCACCCTGGCCTTCCAAAGTGCTGAAACTACAGGCATGAGCCACTGCACCTGGCCCATTTCCTCTTATCTGATTAAATCCAGACCCACACAAGGTATCTCCCTAAACTCACTAGGCCTGGATCCCTAGGTCCAAAACCACTTCCCAGATTTAAAGGAAAAATACAAAACCAGAGCATTCACAAAATGACTCATCTAAGTCAACTCAATCTACATAGATTTGTATCACTCTCCAAATGCTCTGTGTGTGTTGTTTCTTCCCAACTATAATGTAAATTTCTGTGGGGAAAATGCACATTCAATATGTCTTTAACGGAATGTCCAGTGTGTGGCATAAGATAGGCAACTGATAAATTCTTGCTGGTTTACTGTATAATAATTAAGTAGAGCAGAAACCAAGACTGAACCTAATGCCACTGTCCCCAGTTTACCAGTCGGATGAGTTGACGGTCCAGCCACCGGAGCACATCAGGTCCCTCCTCTGACTCTGCCCGGAACACCCCAAGCCGTGCCATCAAGACTGCCGCAGCCTCCTGGTCAAATGCTGCTTCTATGTGCCTGAGCTGCGTCTGTGCATCTGCCCAACTGACAATCTCAGAGTTAGTGCCAGGCTTATGTTTAGGAGAGATCAGAAAGCCAGATGTCATTCAGATAAAGAAACACAGGCTGGGCGCAGTGGCTCATTCCTGAAATCCCAACATCTTGGGAGGCCAAGGTGGGAGGATTGCTTGAGCCTAAAAGTTTGAGACCAGCCTGAGCAACACTGTGAGATCCCCATCTCTCTACAAAAAGTAAAAAAATTAGCCAGTTTTGGTGGCAGGTGTCTGTAGTCCCAGCTACTTGGGAGGCTGAAGTGGGACGATCACTTGCGCATGCGAGGTTGAGGCTACAGTGAGCTGTGATTGTGCCACTGTACTCCAGTTTGGGCTAGAGCGAAACTGTCTCCAAATGATAATAATAAATCATTTTTAATGAACTATATTTCCTACAGAAAGATGATTCCTGTAGACAAATGTTCATAGGCCTAACTGCGTTAGCCAAAAATGCCTCCTTCTCTGATCAAATAAGCCAATGAGGTGTGGTGAGAACCATTCAATGGAATCAAAAAGACAAACTAATAAATGTTAAAGTATCTCTTCAAGGGAAAAATGTCAGTCAGTTACTCAACAGAAAGGAAACTGGGGCTGCTTACTTTCGGGCAATGGTGGTCACACGGATGCGTCTCTGGGTGCTGGAGTGCTGATAATGTGTGACAAACTGGATGGCTCCTCTGCCTCCCTGGGGGATCGGGGCGTTGTGCTGCAGGGTGAGAGGCCATAACCTTGTCTGTTATACGGACGACTCAAACACAGTCACAGAGTCCAAAGTACTCTTCTAAAATGACTGACAGCAATGACAGGAAGGTTCTTGACATATTTTGAAGGGCACACTTAGGATCTGCACATTTCACTGCATATAACCTTTATCTCCAAAAAAAGACGAAGAACTACATTCAATACTGAACTTAAATTAATGATATATCTGCTGAAGTGTTTAGGCATGAAATACATGGATGACTGCAACTTGTTTTGAAATGCATCAAAACTAAAATGAATTGATGAATAACTAAATACAGAACACAAAAGACATAGGCATGCCTCATTTATTTGCAATTTTTTTTTAAGTTGAAGATTTGTGGCAATTGTGCATCAAGCAAGTCTATCGTCACCAGTTTTCCAACATCATGTGCTCACTTCATGTCTCTGTGTCACAGTTTGGCAATTCTCACAATATTTCAAACTTTTTCATTATTATTATATATCTGTTATGGTGGTCTCTGATCACTGATCTTTGATATTACCATTTAATTGTTTTGGGGTGCTACAAACTGCACCCATATAAGATGGCAAACACTGATAAATGTCATGTATATTCTTACTGCTCCAGTGACCGACCTTTCCCTTACCTCTCTCCCTCTCCTTAGGCCTCCCCTGTTTCCTGAGATACAACAATATCAAAATGAGACCAATTAATAACCCTACAATGGCCTCTAAGTATTCAAGTGAAAGGAAGAGTCTCTCACTTTAAATCAAAAGCTAAAAATCATTCATCTTAGTAGAGAAGGCACATTGAAAGCCAAGGTAGCTGAAAGCTAGGTCTCTTGCCCCAAAACTGCCAAGTTGTGAATGCAAAGAAAAGTTCTTGAAAGAAATTAAAAATGACTCCAGTGAACATGTGAATGATAAGAAAGTGAAACAGCCTTACTGCTGATGTGGAGAACGTTTTACCACAACATTCCTTTGAGCCAGAGCCTAATCCAGAGCAAGGTCCTAACTCTCTTCAATATATAAAGGGTGGAGAGGGGTAAGGAAGCTGCAGAAGAAAAGTTGGAAGCTGGCAGAGGTTGGTTCCTGAGGTTTAGGGAAAGAAGCCATCTCCATAACATAATAGCACAAAATGAAGCAGGATGTGCTGATATAGAAACTCCTGCAGGTTATTCACATTAGTTAAGATCATAGATGAAGGCAGCTACACTAAACAACGGATTTTCCATGTAAAGGAAATAGTCTTCTGTTGGAAGAAGATGCCATCTAGAATTTTCATAGCTAGAGAGAAGTCAATGCCTGGCTTTAAAGTTTCAAAGGGCAGGTTGACTCTCTTGTTAGGAGCAAATGCAACTGGTGACTTATAGGATCTTGCTCTGTCACCCAGGCTGGAGTACAGTGGCATGATCTCAGCTCGCTGCAACCTCTATCTCCCAGGCTCAGGAGATTCTCCCACCTCAGCCTCCCAAGTAGTTGGGACTACAGGTGCACACCACCACATCTGGCTAATTTTTATATTTTTGGTAGAGATGAGGTCTCACCACATTGCCCAGGCTGGTCTTGAACCCCTGAGCTCAAGCAACTCACCCACCTTGGCCTCCCAAAGGGCTGGGATTACAGATGTAAGCCACTGCACCCAGCCAGCTGGTGACTTTAAGTTGAAGCCAATGCTCATTTACCATTTGCAGTATCCTAGGACTCTTAAGAATTATATTCAATCTACCCTTTCTGTGCTCTACAAAAGAAACAACAAAGCCTGGATGATAGCACATCTATTTACAGAATGGCTTACTGAATATTTAAAGCCCACTGTTGAGACCTGCTACTCAGGAAAAAAAGGACTCCTTTCAAAATATCACTGCTCACTGACAATGCAATTTGTCATTCAAGAGCTCTGACGGAGATGTAAAGGAGATAAATGTTATTTTCATGCCTGCTAACACAACATCCATTCTGCATTCAAGGACGAATTTTGACTTTCAAGTCTTATTATTTAAGAAATACATTTCATAAGATGATAGCTGCCATACATAGTGATTCCTGAGATGAATCTGGGCAAAGAAAATGAAAAATCTGAAAAGGATTCTCCATTCTAGATGTCACTGAAGATGTCAAAGTATTAACCTTCACAGGAGTTTTAAAATTTACTCCAATGTTCATGGATAATTTTGAGGGATTTGAGACTTCAGGGGAGGAAGTCACTGAAGAAATGTTGGAAGCAGCAAGATAACTAGAATTAGAAATGGATCCTCGGCTGTGAATGGTGGCTCACGCCTGTAATCCCAGTACTTTGGGAGGCTGAGCCGGGTGGATCACCTGTCAGGAGTTCGAAATCAGCCTGGCTAACATAGTGAAAGCCCGTCCCTACAAAAAATACAAAAATTAGCTGGGCGTGGTAGCAGTTGCCTTAATCCCAGCTACATGGGAGGCTGAGGCAGAAGACTTGCTTAACTCCAGGAGGCAGAGGTTGCAGTGAGCCGAGATAGAGCCACTGCACTCCAGCCTTAGCAACAAAGGGAGACTCCATATCAAAAAAAAAAAAAAGTGGATCCTGGCCGGTTTGTAATCCCAGCACTTTGGAAGGCTAAGGTGGGAGGACTGCTTGAGCCCTGGAGTTCAAGACCAGTCTGGGGAACAATGAGAGACCTCCATCTCTATGGAGCCTCACTCCGTCACCGAGACTGGAGTGGTGGTGCAATCTTGGCTCACTGCAACCTCCAACTCCCAGATTCAAGCAATTCTCCTCCCTCAGCCTCCTGAGCAGCTGAGATTACAGGCATGTGCCATGACACCTGGCTAATTTTTTTGTATTTTTAGTAGAGACAAGGTTTCACCAAGTTGATCAGGCTCGTCTCGACCTTCTGACCTTGTGACCTGCCTGCCTCAGCTTTCCAAAGTGCTGGGATTACAGGTGTGAGCCATACTGTCTGCCTATTTTTTTTATTAAAGAGATAAGGAAGTGAATCCTGAACTGCTACAATTTCATAAAACTTTAATGGATTAGCAATTGCTTCTTATGGATAACCAAAGACAGTGGTTTGTTGAGATGGAATCTACTCCTCATGAAGATGCTGTGACATTGTTGAAATGACAAGATGAGATTTACAGTATTATACAAACTTACCTAGTAAAGCAGCAGCAAGGTTTAAGAGAATTGATTCCATTATTGAAAGAAGTTCTACTGTGGGTAAAAAGCTATCAAACAACACTGGATGCTACAGAGAAATCTTTCCCGAAAGGAAGAGTCAACTGCTGCAGCAAACTTCATTGTTGCCTTATTTTAAGAAATTGCCAGGCTGGGTGCAGTGGCTCACAGCTGTAATCCCAGCACTCTGGGAGGCTGAGGCAGGCGGATCACATGAGGTCAGGAGTTCAAGACACTCTGGCCAATGTGGCGAAACCCTGTCTCTACTAAAAACACAAAAATTAGCTGGGCATGGTGGCAGGCACCTGTAATCCTAGCTACTCAGGAGGCTGAGGTGTGAGAATGGCTTGAACCTGGCAGGTGGTGGTTGCAGTAGGCCAAGATCATGCCACTGCCACAGCCTGGGTGACAGAGTGAGACATCATCTTAATTTTTAAAAAGGGAAAAAGAAAAAAAACTGCCACAGCCACTCACCCTTCAGCAACCAACAGCCTGATCAGTCAGCAGCCAACAACATCAGTTTAAGACCTTCCACTGCCGGGCGCGGTGGCTCAAGCCTGTAATCCCAGCACTTTGGGAGGCCGAGGCAGGTGGATCACGAGGTCGAGAGATCGAGACCATCCTGGTCAACATGGTGAAACCCCGTCTCTACTAAAAATACAAAAAATTAGCTGGGCATGGTGGTGCGTGCCTGTAGTCCCAGCTACTCAGGAGGCTGAGGCAGGAGAATTGCTTGAATACAGGAGGCAGAGGTTGCAGTGAGCCAAGATCGTGCCATTGCACTCCAGCCTGGGTAACAAGAGCGATACTCTGTCTCAAAAAAAAAAAAAAAAAAAAAAGACCTTCCACTAGCAAAAGATTATGACTCACTGAAGGATCAGATGTCATTAACATTTTTTAGCAGTATAGTTGACCCTTGAGCAATACAGGTTTGAACCGTAAAGGTCCACTTATACGTGGATTTTCTTCTGTCTTTGCTACCCAAGATGGCAAGACCAAGCCCTGCTCTTCCTCCTCCTCCTCAATCTACTGAACATTAAGATGAGAGTATGAAGACTTTGTGATATCCATTTCCACTTAACAAATAGTAAATACACTTTATCTTCCTTATGATTTTCTTAATAACATTCTCTTTTCTCTAGCTTACTTTACTGTAATATAGAATATAATATGTATTACTTACAGAGTATGTGTTAATCAACTGTTTGTTATCGGTCAGGTTTCCAGTCAACAGTGGGCTATTAGTAGTTAAGTTTTGGGGAAGTTAGTTACATGTGGAGTTTTAACTGTGCAGTGTTGGCACCCTAACACTACTCAAGGGTCAACTGTAAAGTATTTTTTTAATTAAAGAATGTATAATGTTTTCAAAGACATAATGCTATTTAACACTTAACACATGATAGTCTAAACGTAACTTTTATATGCAATAGGAAACCAAAATATTCATGTGACTTGTTTTATTGTAATATTCACTTTACTGTGGTAGTCTGGATCTGAACAATATTTCCAACACAGGCCTGTACGGTAAAATGTTAATTACAGAATCAAGGTGATGGGTTCACCTAGTCTGTGTTCACTGTACGATTCTTTCAATTTTCTGTATGTTTGGAATTTTTCATAATAAAATATTAGGAAAAGAACTGATACACTCAAAAATTAACCCGTATTATGATGGCTGATAAAATCCATTACCCTTCTAACAACCTTATCAATTCAACAATAAAGGGGTAACAGCAATTTGCTGCCTGACTCCGACTCAACCCTGGAAGGAATAAATAGGAAAAGGTCATGCTAGACTATCATCAGGCCTAATATCATACCCAAGGAATATCAGTTTGTGGAGAAAGTAACCAGAGACCACTAGTTTGAAATAAATCAGAAAACAGGACACTAACACATGAAGACACATGATGAAATCCAACTCACCTGATTGACAACTTCAAAATAGATGCCAAGTGTAGATGTAGGATCTAGGCCACAGAGTTTCCACTGACTCGTGCCACCAACACCAAGCTCCTAGGGGTGGGAAGAGGAATTTAAAAAACAAAACCAGAAAAGAATCAAGTCAGACTGTAATCCCAGCACTTTGGGAGGCCAAGGCAGATGAATCACCTGAGGTCAAAAGTTTGAGACCAGCCTGACCAACATGATGAAACCCCGTCTCTACTAAAAACACAAACATTAGCCAAGCCTGGTGATGTGCACCTGTAATCCCAGCTACTCAGGAGGAGCCTGAGGCAGGAGAATCGCTTGAACTTGAGAGACAAAGGTTGTGGTGAGCCAAGATCAAGCCACTGCACTCCAGCCTAGACAACAGAGTGACACTCTGTCTCAAAAAAAAAAAAAAAAAAGAAAGACTCTTGAAGTGAAATCACACAGCAGCTCTACGGTGAAGAGCAGGGAGGGTGCACTCTGTTCTGTCAGTACTTCCTAAGCTAGATAAAGACATAGATAGATTCACAGGAGTTCACCTTCCTTGTAGTGGCCTTTTCTAAAGGAAGCAGGTGTTTATTATCTGCTGGAAGGTGAAGGGCCATGCTCAGGAAAAAGGCAAAGAAGTCAAAAGCGCTTTCATGCCTCCCCTTCTTGCCTTGCTAACCCCATTCTAGGCACCAAACCCATGACGGTTGCTCCAGAGCTCCCAAAAAACATTTTCTCAGTGATACACAAATACCTTACCTAAACATTTACTCTTTAGATGCCTTTATTGGAGGAACCATAAAGACAATTAGAAAATGACCATTTTAGGCCGGGCGTGGTGGCTCACGCCTGTAATCCAAGCACTTTGGAGGCCAAGGCAAGTGGATCACCTGAGTTCAGGAGTTGAAGACCAGCCTGACCAACATGGTGAAACCCCGTCTTTATTAGAAAAAAGAAATTTAAAAAAAAAGAAAGAAAAAAAGAAAAGAAAAGGAAATAACCATTTTATAATCCTCAAAGAAATAAACTGATTTGAGTGAAGATCAATGTATGTTAAAAACCGCTAGGCTGTTGGCAAACAAGATATTCATATTGTGCTATGATCTCATTCAAAAGACTGCCTGCTAATGGCAAAGGGGGAAAGTGTTCCCTTACAGTAGAAAGGCAGTGGGGCAGTCACCACCATTACCACGTGATCTAACTCAGCACGTCTAACATGGGACAGCAGACATAGTGCCTCTGGATGTGACACAGCTTGAAGTACACATTGCCCAGGAAGAATGCTTGGCAAAAACGCTTTGGCTGAATCTAAACACACCTTTAAACCCTAACTCTCACTTTACAAAGGCTGTATCAAATGCAATGCCGGTTGGGGGAAAAACAGCTACAAAGGGCGTTTGAGGGGAAATTAAGGAAAAAATATGAACTAGATATTAGGAAATTATTATTTTCTTAAGTTTGATAATGACATTGTGGTAGGAGAGCATCCTTATTTTTAGAAGATGCACACTGAAGCACTCAAGGACTGCCATGATATCTACAAATTATTTGCGAAGGTCAGCAAAAAATCAAATCTGGCAAATAAATGATAATCAGATAAAGTAAATGTGGCAATCGAGACAAAAGAACAATCATGGTGAAATGTTAACAATTAGTGACTAAATGGTGGGTATACAGGAATTCATCACACTCCTCTTTAAACCTCTCAGTATGCCTAAAAATTGTGTGTTCCTATTCTTTGCACCCTCATTCCCCAACCAAAACTCATGGCTGAATTCTACTGGAAAAACTAGTTTGTACTAATTCATAAAAATATCTTCTTGGCCGGGCGCGGTGGCTCAAGCCTGTAATCCCAGCACTTTGGGAGGCCGAGGCGGGTGGATCACGAGGTCGAGAGATCGAGACCATCCTGGTCAACAAGGTGAAACCCCGTCTCTACTAAAAATACAAAAAATTAGCTGGGCATGGTGGCGCGTGCCTGTAATCCCAGCTACTCAGGAGGCTGAGACAGGAGAATTGCCTGAACCCAGGAGGCGGAGGTTGCGGTGAGCCGAGATCGCGCCATTGCACTCCAGCCTGGGTAACAAGAGCGAAACTCCGTCTCAAAAAAAAAAAAAAAAAAAATATCTTCTTAAACTACTTCAGGAAGCCTTCAGTAGGCAGATTTTAAGTCCATGGAAAATATTTTATAACAAGGAGGTCTTCCACAGCCCTGCCAGGAAACAGGAGTACAAGCTCCTTAGTACTCTGGGGGTAACGAACGAATGATTCATTAGATGGGCTTTAGAGTAGCAATCTGCCTCCCTCAGAAGGAATATGCTCTCAAATCGCCTTGCCTCTGCCAAGCTCAATGAAAGTTTAATCTCTGTGGTTACTCAGGAACATTTGCTGCTGTCAACATGAAGGATGACCCACACTTCCAGTGTGTCAGGCACTAACTGCTTCACCTGAACCAACTCATTTCAACCTCTTAACAATGCCGTAGAGTAGGCACTGTTACTATCCCTATTTGCCAGATAAAGATAGTAAAGCACAGAGCAGGTAAGTCCTTTGCTCAGGCTAGCTGTGGGGTGTAAACCTGCACCTTGGATCCACTTTTGGCTCTAGGGTCTACCCTCCCACTGATGACGACAATGAGGGAAGGACACGACTGTGTATCCCCAGCCCAGGACCACCCTAGAGAGGCCTTGCCAACCCAAATGGTTTGCCTCCTAACAAGTGAAGTGTAATCAGAGGAAATGGACAATAAGCAAAGCCGCTCGTCCCAAACGATAACTAAACTGTTTATGTACACTCAAAATTTATTACTAGAGAAAACATTTGTTTGCACACACTGCAGTGTCACCCACTTCCACACCAACTCACGTTGTCTCTGTTGTAAAAGGCTTGTTATTAACCGACTAGACAAAGGTATCACCTCTAACGGCAATGAGCAATAGGCTTACTCCAGAAGGACTGTGCTGAATGTTTGCCTTGTGCTGAACAGCATGCCGTGACTTTGGCACAGTGACCATGGGCCTTGCAGTCAGGGGCACTTGGACTCTAGCTCTTTTATGTCGGTTCTGACCCTGAGCAAGATACTTAACCTTTCTGAGCCTCGGTTTCCTTCTCTCTAACCCTTGAGGCAAACAGATGGAGTAACATCACCTCTCCGAGTATAGCCAGCAATGAGGATTATCCCTTCTCCTGTCACCGCAGACACATCTGACATGTGACATATGTGAGATCATCACTCTCTGACACTTCTGATAGGTTAAATCCAGGTCAGGAGGTGAGGGTGATGGAGTTGTTTTCCTTACGTTTTCTGACACACACGGTCCCTTCACATTCAGAGATACACATGGGCCAATGGCTCCTGCAATCTTCAGTTCCCGAGAGGTCTAAAACAAATATGTGACAGTGTAAAGTTAAAAATCACTTCAATCCACTCTGCTCTCATCATGGCCACAATGAAAGCTTAGAGGAAAAATATAACACTACTATTCTGCCAAGAGAAAACCCCACATGGATCACAACTGCTCTCCTACAAACTTTTCCACAGCCACTGTGATTAGAACTTTAATAAAATCTGCCCTTAGAAACATGTGGAATATGAGCATTTTCAATGCTCACAACACACTTTTTAAACCGTGAAATAACTGTACATGTAGATAACAATTCTAACAATACTACAATTCTTTTCCAATCCCATGTATGAATATATTCACATTCACATATATTCATAATTATTTGCATATTCCTAATCAGAGAACATACTGCTTTATGTTGCTTTAAAAATAATTAACTCATGAACTCCAATATAATGACAAGGCCAACATACTTAGATTTTTAAAATGTGAATTCATTTCAGAAGTCCATTCTTCATCTTTTAAAAGAAACTTCAAACATTTCAGATTATGGTTTCAAGTTTAACCTAGATGATTTAATAATTATCTCCACTGGGCCCGGCGCAGGGGCTCAAGCCTGTAATCCCAGCACTTTGGGAGGCCGAGGCGGGTGGATCACGAGGTCAAGAGATTGAGATCATCCTGGTCAACATGGTGAAACCCCGTCTCTACTAAAAATACAAAAAATTAGCTGGGCATGGTGGCACGTGCCTGTAATCCCAGCTACTCAGGAGGCTAAGGCAGGAGAATTGCTTGAACCCAGCAGGTGGAGGTTGCGGTGAGCAGAGATCGTGCCATTGCACTCCAGCCTGGGTAACAAGAGGGAAACTCCGTCTCAAAAAAAAAAAATTATCTTCAATTCTCCAAGTAATAATTCCTATTATATCTTCTAATGACACCCCCCACACACACACAGTACTGCCCCTGCCAACCAGGGTCTCTCTCTGTTGCCCAGGCTGAGTGCAGTGGCAGAATCATAGCTCACTGAAGCCTCAAACTCCTGGGCACATGTGATTTTCCCATCTCAGTCTCCTGAGTAGCTGGAACCACAGGTGTGTACCACCACAGGTGGTTAATTTTTTTTTTTAATCATTCATAGAGACAGGGTCTTGCTATGTTGCCCAGGCTAGTCTGTAATTCCAGAGCTCATACAATTACCCCACCTTGGCCTCCCAAAGTGCTGGGATTATAGCTGGGCACCACCATGCCTAGCCTAACACCCTCTTTTAATGTTTTCTCAATGACTTAAAATCAGCAAATCAGCTATATCGGGGCCATGAGTCCCTACATGGACAAAAAAACAAACAAACAAACAAAACTACCTCACAATGCTATTTTAGATCACTCTGGCTATTCTTCAGGAAGGCATTAAACATAACCATGGCTCTGTGCAAGGCGGTGAGCCATGCTAATGGCGGGGTGGGCACTGACCACTGTGTGGCTGCCCCTGTCCTCAGGCCACGGTGCTGCTCGCAACACCTACCTTACTTCCTCCTCTACCTTCTACTGCCCTGAAGCAGGGTTGCACAGAGCCTGCAGGGGAACCAGGCAACTCTTTATTTAGAACATAAATAAATACATAGGTCATCCTCAGGAAGCAAAGGGATAAAGTGAATAACATGCTTTGTAATAGTCATTTGGTTGGGATCTTTTTAATTGTCTTTTATATCCCCATGTACAGCAATTGGAGGTTGCCACAAGTCTGGATATTGATTAAAAAACTAAGAACACTATAATTCCATTAAAGTTTTAACAGTATGGCCAGGCATAGTGGCTCATGCCTGTAATCCCAGCACTTCGAGACGATAAGGCTGGAAAACTGCTAGAGGCTAGGAGTTCTAGACCAGCCTGGGCAATACGGTGAGTCTACATAAATATAAAAAATAAAAAATGTCTACTGTACCTTTACATCCAAAGTAGCACCAAATGCCATTCGGAAATCTCCATTAAAATCTTTAGTAAAGATTCTTTGGAATGTCTGCTTGAAGAGAGAAGTGTTGAAAGAATCTCCCATTACCATGTAGCCTCTAGGTAAGAAAAAAGAAAAAAAATCTAGTGAATATTAGGAAGACTGAAACCCATTCAGATGCTCCCTCAGTATCTACAAAAATAATTTAAAGAAAAAAGAAACCAGGTCCCCAAAGGTGCTACTGATTAATTTAAATATAAAAAACAGGCTGGGCACAGTGGCTCACACCTGTAATCCCAGCACTTAGGGAGGCTGAGGCAGGTAGATCACTTGAGGTCAAGCATTCAAGACCAGCCTACCCAACATCATGAAACCCCTTCTCTACTAAAAATACACAAATTAGTAGCTGTAATCCCAGCTACTGAGGAGGTTGAGGCAGGAAAATCACTTGAACCCAGGAGGCAGAGGTAGCAGTGAGCCGAGATGGCACCACTGCACTCTATCCTGGATGACAGAGCAAGACTGCTTCTCAAAAATAAAAATATAATAAAATAAAATAAATTTAGAAAATGAAAAACAGCAAGTTCAATTTGTACTTAGGAAAGAAACTATGTCTAAAGCATTAAACAGAAGCCATAAGAACAACCCTAATTCCTCTCACATTTCTTTGGTATGGGAAAATACCCAGGCCTGTGGGAAATCCTTTTCAGGTTAATTTACTGCCTCAAAACACTGAATTCTCAACTTTTCAAGCATTCTTTTTCCAACTCATGAGTATTAATATTAATTCCTTATTGAAGTTAAAGGTCATCATTTCATGTATTAGGACAGAGAAGCACAGCTTGATGCAAGTTACGCATCCAACCGTCATTCATAAAACAAGACCTCAGAATTTGGAAGAACACAAGAAAGATCACCTGGTCCAGCCATCTCAGAGTGTCTGAGCTATCCAGTGAGGAGTCAGCTATTTGGCACCAAATATCTACCCCTTCCTTTGTTTCTTGGAACAAAGATGACATTTCCCAGCCTGCCTTGCCTGTGGCCATGTGCCTCTGTCGACATGTGCATTCTGCCTGTTGCTCTGTCCCTTATATGTCGACTGTTTTCCTCCAGGAAGAGCAATCCTTCTCTGACCTTTCCTCCTTCCTGCTGCTACAAATGATTAGAGCTCCAGCAACTATCTTGAGCCACAGATGGCATATGAATGGTAGTACAGCAGCTCAGTAGGAGCCTCAGCCCCTAATGACCATGAAATCAACATACTAGCCCCAGGCCGCCTACCTCCAGAGAAATAAACTTATTTTGGGTTTTCTGTGACATTCACACAAATCTAATCCTAACTCTCAACCACCCCTCTATAAAATATCTGCCAAGTTACATCCAGACTATGCTTGAAGCCCTCCAGCATTGGGAGTTTCCTTCCTGAGAAGCTGTCCACTCTGTGTTTGAACAGCTCTGTTAATAGAGGCCCTTCTCTACATTGGGTGAAATTTCATTTGCCAGCAGCTTCCACCAACTGGTTTGGTTCTAGTTCCACCCTTTATTACTTTCTTTTTTCTTTTTTTTTTTTTTAAAAGACGGAGTTTCACCATGTTGGTCAGGCTGGTCTTGAACTCCTGACCTCAGGTGATCCACCCGCCTTGGCCTCCAAAGTGCTTGGATTATAGGCATGAGCCACTACGCCCAGCCTTGGTTCTAGTTCCACTCTTTGGTCACACACAGAACAAATCAGATTCCTTCACAGGAAAGTCCCTCAACTGTTGAATCGAGTTATCACATCCCCATGTGTCTTCAGATTAATCTTTTCCAGCTCCTTCAATCATTCCCACATGAGTAGTTTCCAGGATTCTCCACAACTGCTCTTCTTTGAACTTCTCCAGTTTATCTCCTATTGCCCCTTGAAATTGCAATGCTCAGAACAGAAAAGAACGTAATTTGGATAAGGTGTGACTAGCACCAAGGAAACCAAGAATATGGTCTTTTCTGAAGATAATCTTCTCCTATAGTGCAGCCTAGGATCACCTTGCTTCTGCTAGAAGTCATCTCACATTATTGGCTCACCTTGAGCTATACTAACACACGTGTGCAACAGATGGTAACTCTTCACAGAAAAAAGTCACACGAACTCTAGCATACAATCTAAGGGATGTTCACAAATATGCTAAAGCTTTTCTATGGACACCCTGAGTCAGAACTCCTGGAAGGCCCTGGTAGGAGTCCATATTATTAAATGTGGATTACTGAGATAGTTCTATCAGTATCATTTAGGACCCCAAATTCTATCACCTAACTAATCTGTTGCTCTTTAGGACAGCTCCAAGTGATTCTGGTTCCACCTTCTATTCCCTTTACTCATTGGGGACCAGCAGCATCACCTGGGAGCTTGTTAGAAATGCAGAATCTCAGGCCCATTCCACAGCTCCATGATGCTTCTCACACTTCTGTACATGCAAATCACCTGGGATATTATTCAAATGCAGGTTCTGATTCAGGTCTCGAGTGAACCTCAAGGTGGCCCATGGTTTTCAAACTTAGCTCTATGTTAGAATCATGGGAGAAACATGCTGATGCCTAGGCTATACCTCATGCTAATTATAATTAGATCAGAATCTGAATCTCTCAGGACAAGACCCAAAGAAAGTACAGTTTTTAAAGTTCCCCTGGTGATTCCGACATGTAGCCAGCTTCAGACCAGTGCTTATCAGTGGTTTCTACATTTTCATGTGCCCCAGAAGCTCCTAGAGAGCTGTATTCCCGGGGTTTCCAGTTCAGGAGGTCTGGGTAAGGCCTAGGAATATACAGTTCCCAGGAGCCCCTAAGGCTGCTGGTCTGGACACCACCACACGTTGAAAACCACTGCTCCACACTCTGGCCTGTGAATACAATACTGACTTAGGATATAAGGCAGGACAACCTCTAGCCTGAGTACACTTGGAGTTAGCCACAAAGTATGGCCACTTAGCCAGGTCAAGTTTCTCCTAGTTGCTTCAGCATTCAGACCCGTTTTCCCCACTTCTAAAAAGGAAGTGCCCTGATGAAGGCCAAATAGTCCATACTTGCTTGCTTTTCTGGTCTGGTCTCTGTAAAAGTGTAACAACTCTAAGAAAGAAACGAAGTTACTCTGAAACGACTTGTTTGTAGTGAACTCTTCAGCCCTCTTACGAATCATGGCTTGCTTCTCCAAGGAACCCACAGGCCTTTCCCAGTCACTGAAACCACAGCCCAGAGCTACCTGAAAGCTTTTCTAAGTTGGCCTTGTCCATTCCTATGGCTCCATCACTCATTTTTCTTTCCTTAAAATAACACTCTCACTCTGCCCAGGTTTTCGCTGTCAACATACCCAGTAAGATTTGCACAACACTTCATCTCCAAAAGTCCAGTTTGATCAAGGGCACAAGCATAAATATCAATGCAGTGACCATTTGCAGCTGTTCGATTAGCAAGCATCTCATAGTGCTGTGAAGAGAGGAAAGTTATCTTTAGGAAACAGTGACATTATTCTCAAGGTATGCCTGAATATATCAAATGAGGTAATCAAATACAAAAATAGGTAAATCATTTCCTTTTCTTTTAGAGACAGAGTCTCTCTCTGTTGCCCAGGCTAGAGTGCAATGGCGCCATCTCTGCCTCTCAGGTTCAAGTGATCCTCCTGCCTCAGCCTCCAAAGTAAATGGGATTATAAGTGTGCATCACTATGCCCAGCTAATTTTTGTATTTTTTTTTATTTTTTTTTTCCCCTTTGTATCTTTCTTTTTCTTTTTTTTTTTTTTTAATTGCATTTTAGGTTTTGGGGTACATGTGATGAACATGCAAGATTGTTGCATAGGTACACACATAGCAGTGTGGTTTGCTGCCTTCCGTCCCCTCACCTATATCTGTCATTTCTCCCCATGCTATCTCTTCCCACCTCCCCACCCCCCTGTATTTTTTTTTAATTTATTTTTTGAGATAGAGACTCACTCCATCACCCAGGCTAGAGTGCAGTGGCACAATCTCAGCTTACTGCAACCTCTGCCTCCCAGGTTCAAGGGATACTTGTGCTTCAGCGTCCTGAGTCACTGAAATTACAGGCACATGCCACCACGCCCAGCTAACTTTTGTATTTTTAGCGCAGACAGGGGTTTTGCCATGCTGGCAATACTGGTCTTGAACTCCTGAATTCAAGTGATCCACCCACTTTAGCCTCCCAAAGTGCTGGCATTACAGGCATGAGCCATCATGCCTGGTCTAATTTTTGTGTTTTTAGTAGAGATGGGGTTTCCCCATGTTGGCTAGGCTGGTCTTGAACTCCTGACCTCAAGTGATCCAACCGCCTTAGCCTCCCAAAGTGCTGGGATTAGAGGTATGAGCCACTGGGCCTAGTTTTCAATCTCAAAATGCTTTGAGTAGTTTTAAGGCGACCCAGTCTAATTAAGATCTGAAAATAGGAGCAATAATTTAACAGCAGCTAAGATCAGAAAAATTGTCTCTGAAAGAGTATCTTGCTGATCGTGACACATGACCTTGGCAAAGTAGCTGTCACTCCAGAGCAGCCCTGGCAATGGGCTTTCAGAATTCCAGCCCATACCCAGAGTACCTACCTTGGTTGCCTTTTTCATGAAACGTGCATTATCTTTCTCGATATCATGCCAAGAACGAATAGGAATCTTTAATTCATCTCCAACCACCATGCCAGGCCCTTGGGTAGGGGGACCTCCAGTAAACAGCATGATCCTGGCTCCTGTGTTTGGAAAAGTGCCCTAAACAGCAAATGGTAGCAGTTTAGAAGTATACAGCCCCACCTCCAAGTATAGTTCAATTTCCAACAGAAATACTCCAAAGATGCATTCTCTCCAGCTGTTCTGAAAAGTGGTGATACTGCAAGAATAATACAGATGATAATGCAGAAAAGCAGCACTTATATTCTTACAGCCTGATGGTTTTGCATGCTTTTATTAATTCACTCTGAGTACTCCCCATTACTCTAGTTGTCTCAGGTTTTCTTTTCTTTTCTTTTTTTTTTTTTTTGAGACAGAGTTTCACTCTTGTTACCCAGGCTGGAGTGCAATGGCTCGATCTCGGCTCACTGCAACCTCCACCTCCTGGGTTCAAGCAATTCTCCTGCCTCAGCCTCCTGAGTAGCTGGGATTACAGGCACGCGCCACCATGCCCGGCTAATTTTTTGTATTTTTAGTAGAGACGGGGTTTCACCATGTTGACCAGGATAGTCTCGATCTCTTGACCTCGTGATCCACCCGCCTCGGTCTCCCATAGTGCTGGAATTACAGGCTTGAGCCACCGCGCCCGGCCCTGTCTCAGGTTTTCATGAAAACTTTTAGCATTTTCAAAATTTTGACGGGCTCCCTCAAAGTGAATAACAATGATGCCAGAAATGCTTTCTGATAGGTTAACATAGACAGTTGACTTAGATCACAAGTGATTTTCAAACAAAGCCGCCAACAAATATATTTTCTGAGAGCAAGTCTGTATGATTTGAGAGGTCCTGGTAAATTACAAATTACCTCCAGCAAGCCAACAGCAATGGACAAAGCAACACCAGTGGATCGCAAAGGTCTCTTCCCCTGAGTTACTGGCCATGGGTCCCTCTGTAGCTCCCCAAGAAGATCAGTGAGGTTCATATCAATCTTGTGAAGGGGCTGCAGAAACCTGCACGATTTTGAAGAGACACATCAATCCATGTTGAATAAAGTAATCTGGTTCTCAACACTAGGTGCCACACAGTTACTGCTCTTCAAGGTAATTACTCATAGTAGAAAATGACTCGTAATTTTTTTCTTCAAAGCTATCTTTCTACTAACACAAAACAATTTACAGCAGTTTTATTGAGGAATATAAAGCCCAATACTTAGAAATTTATATATGTTACATAAAGAAAAATTGTCTTGAAAAAAAGCAATTCAGTTTAATTAAATTTTAGGTAGCAAAGAAATCCTAAGAATGTGCCTAACACAAGCTCAGTCTACGTGAGGTCCATTTACATAGACAATCTTCATCTTTCCTCATCATTCTAATCTGTGCTTCTCTTGAGCCTTGAGAGTTAAGAGGTTGTCTTCAGCACATCAGGCAATGCATTTTATCAAGCTTTTAGCCCAGTCTAGGGCAGCCCCAGGCACTCAACGGGCTAAATAAAGTGAATACGTGATCATAAGCATGTTTGAGGACACGTGAAAGAATTCTTCTCAGGTTTTCCAGTTTTACTTAAGCATCAAAAAGGACATCAGATGTGGAATGTCTAAGCACAGCAACTGAGCACAGTGGCCTCAACACCTTTTTGATAAAACTCTGACTATTGATTAGGCTTCATCATTTATCTTTTTTCCTAAGAAGAAGAAAATAAAAGTTCTAATATTTTTCTTCCCTTACTCCCATGGATCATCTGCACGTCCACCACAGTATGTGGAATACTCCATGTTGGGATCTCACCTGCTTGAAACAAAAGGGTGCTCCTGTGGTTGCGCGGGTCGTGCTTGCTGCATGGGCACGGCTGGCTTGGTCAGGCCCAACATATCCTTTAAAAAAAGCCAAAAACATTCATTGCCAATGACGCTAAAAGTGAACTACTAATTCTTAAGAAATGTCCTCAGCTGGGTGTGGTGGCACGTGCCTATAGTCCCACCTACTCAGGAGGCTGAGGTGGGCCAATGGCTTGAGCCTAGGAATTCAAGACTACAGTGAGCCACAATCGCACCACTGAACCCCAGCTTGGGCTACAAAGTGAGACCCCAGTCTCTTTAAAAAAAAAAAAAGAGAGGAAAGAAGAAAGTCCTTGTTCCTGCTCCTGTACAAGTACGGTACAAACCTGTATTTGCTTTGCAGTTAAATCCTTGGTCCCTCGGAAGACATAACTTTTGGAGATTCCTTCACAGCTTAGTTCATGAACCTGCACCATCCTTCCAAATGTGATCAGACCCACCAGAGCATCTGGAGGAAGAAGACTCAGTGACATCTGCAGGGACTCTTTGAGTGCTTGAAGGTCATCTTCTTCCAGGCATGTGTCAACCACATAGAGAAATATCAGAGGGGACTGAGCACCTCGCTTTGGGCAGAGAAAAATAGCATAATGATCAATATACAAATAGACTTAACGAGCACTTTTTAAAACAAATTAGGTATGAAAATCCTAAGTCTTTATAAACTTTCTGTAATGGAGAGGTTAAGGGGGAATGCAAATGGCCAGGAGGAGAGGCAGAGGGCAGAGTCAACTGTTAAACAGAGAGGTCAGGCAGCCTCATTTAGAAAGCAGCACATGAGTGGGACTCATGCCTATAATCCCAGCACTTTGGGAGGCAAAGGTGGGAGGACTGCTTAAGCCCAGGAGTTCAAGACCAGCCTGGCAACATGGCGAGACCCCATCTCTAACAAAAAAAATAAAATAAAATAAGTTAAAAATTAGTTGGGCATGATGGCACATGGCTGTGTTCCCAGCTCTCAGGAGGAAGAGGCAGGAAGACCTCTTGAGCTCAGGAATTTGAGGCTGCAGTAAGCCATAGTTGTGCCACTGCATACCAGCCTGGACGACAGAGTAAGGCCCCATCTTTAAAAAAAAAAAGGAAAAGAGGGCTGGGTGTGGTGGCTCACGCCTATAATCCCTGTACTTTGGGAGGCCGAGGTGGGCAGATCACCAAGTCAGGAGTTCAACGCCAGCCTGGCCAACATGATGAAACCCGGTTTCTACTAAAAATACAGAAATTAGAGCCAGGCATGTTGGGGTGCACCTGTAATCCCAGCTACTCGGGAGGCTGAGGCAAGAGAATTGCTTGACCATAGGAAGCAGAGGTTTCAGTAAGCTGAGATCGCGCCACTGTCCTCCAGCCTGAGTGACAGAGCGAGACTGTCTCAAAAAAAGAAAGAAAAAGAAAGCAATGCTGAGCAAAGCCTGAGGGAGGAGAGGGAAGGAACATTACAGATACAGGGGAGAGCTCCAGCCTCAGCGAAAAGCTACAGCAGAGGTCCTCAGGCAGGAGTGTTCACATATTTGAGGAGAGTCAAGGAGGCCCACTGGGCTGATCAAGGACACTAGCAGACACTGAGGATGGAGTGGTAACACGTAAGGCTTTGAAAACTGTCTTTTATCCAGGTAAAGGAAAGCCATTTTCACCACTGAGGTTTTCTTCACAAAGAAGTACATGATTTGTGTTTTTAAAGAGTTACTCTGGCTGCTGGGTGAAGAATAATATATAAATAGGCCACGGTAACATCAGGGAGAACAACTAGGAGATTCAAGAAAGAAGCAGCGGCTGGCCCAGGGCAGTTAGTAGCAGAGAGAGGAAAGTGGATGGATTCTGGTTTCCAGTGGATTCGATATAGAATGGGAAAGAGATAAGTCAAGGATGAGTCTAAGGTTTTGAAGCTAAAATACTAGATGATGGAGTACCATCTACTAAGATTGAGAAGGCTACAGAGGACAGGTTTGGAATTTTATCAGTTCTACCTTTTTTTCTGTAATATCAAGACTTGAAAACAATGCCAGCAGATACACACACAACAAACCTAACAGTTAGGATTGTGCTGCCCTCACAGCTTTAAGTCCCCTACCCAGGTAAGAGACATGGAAGACAAAAGATTTCAAGAGAAACTCAAGTATGTAATATTGCTCATTAAATGTACAATAAAGAAATTACCTGTATCATGTACTCAATTGTAGAAAATTGGGGCATCAATTCAGCAGGCTGGTTCACCTCAGATATTCCTCCATAAGCTGGAGGAAACTGAAAAGAAGGAAACAGTTCTATTAGAGCTGGCACATCTACATTACACTTTTTATTTCCCACATATAAAAATGATAATGATGCTGATATGAGAGGATCACTTGAGCCCAGGAGCTCAAAACCAGCTTGGGCAACACTATGAGACCCAGTCTCTCCACAAGAAGTAAAAAAATTAGTTGGGGGTGGTGGCTCACATCTGTAGTCCCAGCTACTCAAAAGCTGAGGTGAGAGGATCATTTCAGCCCAGGAGGCTAAGGCTGCAATGAGCCATGATTGCGCCACTGTACTCCAGCCTGGCTCTTTAGCCACAATGCTACCCTGCCTTAGAATTTTTACAATAAGTTATATTAAACAGAGACATTAATCCCGAATGTAATAGGGAGTAGAAATGCTTTTAAGATTTGCATATACTTCTGAATCTCTCATGGAGATACATTTTGAATGACATCTGCTTATACTTTCTGAACCTATAGTCAGTCATCAATTATACACTGTTCTCTTCATCACTAGACTTATGTGCTGTATCTGAGAATCAGAGTAATTTTAATTATGATCAAATGTATAAACAAAGGCATGTGAAGAGCTTAAGATCTGTTAGAACAAGATACACTATGCTGGACACAATTAACTTTTTTCTAACAACTTTATTGAGGTCTAGTTTACATAACATAAAATTCACTCATTTTAAGTGCACACGTCAATGATTTTTAGTTAATGTACATTGTGCAACAATCATCACAATCCAGTTTTAGAACATTTTCAATACAGGCACAGTTACTTTTTTTTTTTTGAAACAGAGTTTTGCTCATCGCCCAGGCTGGAGTGCAATGGTGTGATCTCGGCTCACTGCAACCTCCACCTCTGGGATTCAAGCAATTTTCCTACCTCAGCCTCCTGCAGTAGGTGACGCCTGCCACCATACCCAGCTAATTTTGTTACAAAAAAATTTTTAGTTGAGACGGGGTTTCACCATGTTGACCAGGCTGGTATTGAACTCCTGTGGATCCACTCCTGTGGATCATGTGATCCACTGGCCTCAGTCTCCCAAAGTGCTGGGATTACAGGCGTGAGCCACTGCTCTTAGTCAAGCATGGTTACTTTCATACAGAAGTCTCTCTTGTGATTTGTGAGCTCTTTCTAGTTTGGTAGTTTTTAAATTTTTAAATCAAAACAAGCTCAACACTGATACTTGGATCCTAAAAGTTAGAAAGATCAGAAAACGAAAATTCAGAAATATACGCGATCCAATTAGAATATACTGAAGTCAAAAGAAATATGAACAACAGGTGCTTTCTTAGGGCAACAGATTCACTGCCTGCAGAAAATGTGTAAGAAAAGGAATTCAATGCACACCCCCAACCCCCAAGCAAATTACAAGGGCTCAAAGAAGAAAACCATTCAACACAATAAGCCACAAATGTTCAAATTCAATATCACGCTTAACAAAAGTTGTCACCCTGAGTTCAGAAACTGCTGACTGCCAATGTAAACACAAATTCAACCTCACTTTTTTCATACTACAACTAAAACATAACATATTTTAAAAAATAACTCACATACCTGATTTCTTTGAAAACAGAAATTACAGGCCCAAAGTTTTGCTCGATAATCAACCTGACTGTGAGAAAGATAAATATTATAAGTAGGTATCACTTTTACTGTTAAGGTAGAAAGCATTTATTTATAAATTTCAAGTTCAGTATACCACACAAGTAAGTGTTTCTATGTGTGTGCATAAGTACGAGTATGCACAACGTTCACTGTTCACTCTTGTCACCCAGGCTGAAGTGCAATGGCGCAATCTAGGCTCACTGCAACCTCCGCCTCCCAGGTTCAAGTGATTTTCCTACCTTAGCCTCCCAAAGTAGCTGAGATTACAGGTGTTTGCCACCACACCCAGTTAATTTTAGAATTCTGGCTAAGTACACCAAAATTTTCATCAAACAGCCACAGTGAAGAATTATCTATTTTTCTCTTTTCCAATTTCCTAATTTTTTAAATGTCATAATTTATATAAATTATAGGTTATTTTATTTCCCTTTTACCTTTTATCTTAACACATTCTGCATGGTTTTTTTCTAACATCTTTATAGTCCAGCTATGTGAAACTACTAAATTCCAACACTAAAAGCACGTTTCACACACAGAAAAATGTTTCTAGATTTTAACCTCACTTAGCCCACTTGAAGAAAAGTTGGAGCCAGGCATGGTGGCTCATGTCTGTATTTCCAGCACCTTGGGAGGCCAAGGCAGGCAGATCACAAGGTCAGTAGTTCAAGACCAGCCTGATCAACATGGTGAAATCCTGTCTCTACTAAAAATACAAAAATCAGCCAGGTGTGGTGGTGTGCGCCTATAATCCCAGCTACTTAAGAGGCTGAGGCAAGAATCGCTTGAACCCGGGAGGCAGAGGTTGCAGTGAGCTGAGACTGCACCACTGCACTCAAGCCTGAGCAACAGAGTGAGACTCCATCTCAAAAAAAAAAGGAAAGAAAAGTTGGGCAAGCACATTTCACTTCCTCAAATTGGTTCAAGATAATGCTTCAGTTACTTTCCCCACACTTTCTACATTTAGAAAATGAATAACCAGTGGCTATGATTTTAAAATGAGAGCAGCAGCACTCATATATGAGCATATTACATAAAAGCAACGTTGGGATGAAGTAAAAAAATGTTCCTTCATATAAAAATTTTATGACATTCTCCACCTGTTTAAAAATTATTTAAAATAATGTCCACATTTAAAAGAAGTATCTTAGGTCACTACCTCAAGCACACAGAAAAGATTACACTTAACCAACTGTTAAGAGTTAAAATTTCTTCTGCCTACTATGTCTCCCTGCCATATAGCATCAATGTATAAGGGAAGCATGAGAAGACAGTCTAAAGCTTTTGAATTATTTTGGGAAATTACTTTAAGAGGTTATCAATGAAGTCTATAGTTAAGTCAAAAGCAAACTGATTATTAGCAAAAAAAAAAGAAAAAAAAAATGAATTACAAATCCTCTCCCTCTATCTCATTCCTCTAAGATTCCAATTTTATCTGGAATTACCAGGTCAGGGAGATTTCTACAAATATTCACCACCTACTACTCACCATAAGAATCATAAGACTCTAACCATCTAGTACTCATCACAAATTTGATGACTTGCCCAAATTTAGTGACTTTTATGAGCATCACATAAAAGTTATCATGTATGTATCACTTTTACCAGTTTCAAAAGAATCCATACCAAAGTGGGTTGAGAACAGCTTTACAAGTTGGCCTGCTGCAAAGCACAGGTTCATATTGTACAGGAGGTAGGTCTGGACGTTCTTTCAAAGGAGTAAGGAGACAAGCCAGGGGTACAACCATTCTTGTGGCCTCCAGCCGGCTGGAAGGCCACACGTTCCAACTAAAGCGCACACCATCTCGGTCTTCATTCTGCTGGATGAACTCCAGGTAAGTCGCCATAGTCTAGAAGGGAACTGAAGATAAAGCTTTAATGACCTTAATGGTACATGAAATTCTGAACTAAATGTCAAAAAAGAAGATGGGTCATGTAACACAGTGTTTCTTTCTTTCTTTTTTTTTTTCTTCTATCTCGGCTCACTGCAGCCTCCATCTCCTGGGTTCAAGAGATTCTCCTGCCTCAGCCTTCCAAGTAGCTGGGATTATGAGTACCCACCACCCAGCCCAGCTAATTTTTTGTATTTTTAGTAGAGATGGGGTTTCACCATGTTAGCCAGGTGGGTCTCAAACTCCTGACCTCAGGTGATCCACCGGCCTCGGCCTCCCAAAGTGCTGGGATTACAGGTGTGAACCACTGCACCCGGCCCATCTAACACAGTGTTTCTTAAATATTCTGAAAGAACCTGTTGCTGTAGAATGACAGTATTTCCCTTCCCTCTGATACCCAAGTCAGTTAACTGTAGTCAGTTAACTGTACAGTTATCATTGAACACTGCTCCCTTCTCAACTCTCCTCTCAAGCACTTAAAAATAAATCAAAGGATTAAGAGGTTTACAATCACCTGATCATCTCCAAACTACATGTAGTTAAATACTACTACTTCAAACCTCCTCACAGATCTCACAGCCCATCAGTCAAGCCAATTTTAACCCCGTGCCCAAGGGTAACTCTTAAACCCTGTTTCAGCTTCCAACTATCTTCCTCGCTAATCTCCTTCTTTTCTTGCTGTTAAATTTTATATTCCAAGTGTTTTTTTTTTTTTTCCCGGTGGTGAGGGTGTGCTCATTCCCTTCTGCACTTTGTTAACTTTGGAGAAAAGAGCTAGATACTGATCTTCAAGTTTGGTTCACAATGGGAACCAGTTTTGAATTAAAATACTTCTACTTAGTATTACCAAAATTACTATTATGCTGAGTCTCACCAGAACCTCTTTCCTCGCCACGGTTGCTTATGTTCATGCCTTGAAAAACTGTGGTCAAGGCCAGGTGTGGTGGCTCAAACCTGTAATCCTAGCATTTTGGGAGGCCGAGGCAGGCGGATCACAAGGTCAGAAGTTCCACAGCAGCCTGGCCAACACAGCAAAACCCTGTCTCTACTAAAAATACAAAAATTAGCTGGGCATGGTGGTGGGCACCTGCAATCCCAGCTACTCGGGAGGCTGAGGCAGGAACTGCTTGAACCGGGAGGCGGAGGTTGCAATGAGCACTACTGCACTCCAGCCTCGGCGACAGAGCGATACTCCATCTCAAGGAAAAAAAAAAAAGGTACTGGCTCCATCTAATGGACTCCAGGTATGTACAGCCTAAGACCTGCTCCCTCCTTTTCCCACTGCCAGTTTCTCTCATCCCTCTAGGTCACGGATTCTTAGCCATGGGCACATAATCCAAAGGGGACTACAGAAGGTGCACGAATCCTCTGAAGTTGTGGGCATGAGGGAATGTGCGCCTTTTTCTAGGGAGATGGGTCCATGGCTCATACCAAATTATCAAAGGGGAACGCATCTGAAGAGGTAAATAACTGAAAATATAAATTAGTGAATGAATGAAAGGCCTGGAAAAATAACAGTAGGAGAATCCACCAAAAAATCTGAACCACCCTTATCTCGCCAACTCAGCTTCTCAGCACACAGTGACCATCTGTATACAAAAATTAGTGAGGTTTAATCCTTGAAGGGAGTCCAAGGACCTGGGTTCTAGTTCCAGCTGTCATGAAGCAAAAGTCGTTTCACTTGTCTGAGTCTTGAGTTTCGCAACTATAAAACCGGGCATGGGTCCTTCCAGCTGTGCGCACCTCGCAATTCTGGGGAACCTGGAGCCAGAAATTAATCCAGGCCTGGAGCGAGACCCTCAGCGGGTCATTGGACCATCGATTACCCCCGCTACCCTAAGCTGTGAAGAGTCCTCATTCCAGAAGCCGCCCACCTTACCCCTGGCAGAGACTCACACCCGTGACCTTGGCCCTCCGTCACCTATGCACCCCACTCACCTGGCCGGAGCCGCTCACTTAACCAGAGCCGGCCTCACCCACAGCCGCAACAGCACGGCCCCGGCTCCAACCACCAAGTCCAGCTCAGCTCTCAACCGATTGGCCAGCCCGAGCGCGTCACGCCACGGCGCTGTCCACTGGCCAATCAAAGAGCGCTTCTCCGACGGACGGGCGGAAGCGAGCGATTCAGAGACGCCCAGCCGCCATCTTGGAACAGGGCAAGACAATTCTCGCACTTCAAAACCACAGTTCCTCGGAACACGTTTCCCCAGCCCTAAACGTTTCTGCTTCAGAAAACTCCAGCGACTGCCGCACCGTTGCCTAACCGCAGCCTGCGATCCCCAGAGGTTCGCCCTGATTACAATCCGCTCCTCTCAGCGGGAAGTCCGGCTGGTCGCCTTAGCTGCAGGAACGTGAGAATGATGACGTATCCTCCCGGAACAGGTAGCTGCATCACCGGAGGAAACTAAGGCTGCCGGAAGAAGGCGTCAGCGTGTGGAAGGGGCTGGGCGGAGGGGCGTGGCGGGTGGTGAGCGTGGAGGCGCGTAGGCGCTTGCTGGGCTGGGGGTCCGGTCGCTGTGGCCAGTTCCCCGTGGAGCCAGCAGGTGCTGGGTTGTGGAAGCAGCTCGTGTATAGAACCAGTTCTCATCGTAGGGAGCAAGCTCTTTGTGCTTGGCCAGCTTGACGGCGTCCACCCATTCCCGGACTTTCAGCTTCCAGGACTTTTTGAGAAAGGCTGCCAGAGTTCGCCCAGACGAAGTCCAGCTGGTTCACGTCTTTTTTTTTTTTTTTTTTGAGACGGAGTTTCGCTCTTGTTACCCAGGCTGGAGTGCAATGGCGCGATCTCGGCTCACCGCAACCTCCGCCTCCTGGGTTCAGGCAGTTCTCCTGCCTCAGCCTCCCGAGTAGCTGGGATTACAGGCACGTGCCACCACGCCCAGCTAATTTTTTTTTTTTTTTTTTTTTTTTTTTTTTTTTTTTTTTTTTTTTTGTATTTTTAGTAGAGACAGGGTTTCACCATGTTGACCAGGATGGTCTCGATCTCTTGACCTCGTTATCCGCCTGCCTCGGCCTCCCAAAGTGCTGGGATTACAGGCTTGAGTCACCGCGCCCGGCCGGTTCACGTCTTTTATAGTAACTCCAAGCATCGTGTGGCCTCCGCGCTGCCAGCCATGGAAAAGGAAGCAACGGGGTTTCCCGCAAGTTCCTAATTGTTGCCGTGAATGGGGAAAAATCCACCAACTGTGGGCAAATCAGAAACAAAACCCAAAATCAATAGAAGGAGAAAGAAACCTAGAGAGAAAGTCAGCAACGCTGTAGTACTATTCCTACTTGGTATTCACTCTGGGAGACAAGGTAAAAATGTGCTTGAGCTTATCAGCCCCGTGGAGTGTTTCTTCAGTAATGTGGTTTACCTGGTTCTGTCTGGGCAATCCATTGGGATGTTGGTGAAAGCTTCATAAAGTGTTTGAAAAGGTAAAATTATGGCCTTCATGCAAATATGAAATGAATATGTACCAAAGATCTTACTTAACTCATTCCTTGAGTTTAATTGATTTCTACAACCAGGAAGGATGTTCAAACTGGTTCTAAGAAGAATTTCGTTTATAGTGTCGTGTTCTCTACTACACAAAATTGGTTAGCATTGCTGTGGACAGGAATAGTTTACATTGTTATGGGTAGGGAACATTTGCATTACTATCTTCTGCAAATTAATTTCTAGCTCTACAGGGTTGTAAAATAGCACACTCAAAGGCAGAGGTACACCCCTCCTAAAAGCAAATGACCCAGAGAGTCTTTTGAAAATGCACAGCATTTCATAGAAAGTTCACCCAGTAACCTCTTTTGACTATTTCAAAATCTTTCATAATTTTTCTGATATACTATCATCTATAGCCTGACTCTAAAACCTCTTATTTATTTATTCATTCATTCATTATTATTTCGAGACGGAGTCTCGCTCTGTTGCCCAGACTGGAGTGCAGTGGCGATATCTTGGGTCATTGCCACCTCCGCCTCCTGGGTTCAAGCAAGTCTCCTGCCTCAGTCTCCTGAGTAACTGGGATTACAGGTGCATGCCACCACGCCTGGCTAATTTTTGTGTTTTTTTGTAGAGACGGTATTTTGCCATCTTGGCCAGGCTGGTCTTGAACTCCTGACCTTAGGTGATCTGCCCACCTTGGCCTCCCAAAGTGCTGGGATTACAGGCATGAGCCACCATGCCAGGCTTCAAGTCTGTATTTCTGGGTCAGACTTCTCTACTGAACATCAGATTTATATATTCAGCAACCTGCTGGGTTCTGCAAAGCACGTTCACTGTGCACTGGTAACCAATTCAGTTCACTGCATCTTGGGCTGTACTTCTACTCCCTGCATGAGTCTGGTAAGCCAGAACATTCACATACACAAGTTACAGGAAGTGGATTTATTACTTAGAAGCAGCAAGGGATAGCAGAAGCCTAGATGAACTCGTCTTTCAAGACTCAGGAAACCTGTGTGGTATAGATCGAGTCTCGTCTGTGCATGCCCATTTGTACCCCAGCTGGGAAGAGCCATAAAGCAGCCTACCCTGGGTTTTATACCCTGTGTACATGACATGAGCTAAAGCACTGAAGGATATCTTGTTTTTAGGGGGCTAGAACAGAGCTTGGGTTGTTCTGGCTATTTCCTCCTTATCTCAGCCCATTGCAATTATATTCCCAGCACATTGCAATTATTTTTCAGCACTACAAGCAATAAATTGAGGAGAATTGGGTCAGTCCAAGGCCATCTGGAGAAATGTCCTACAGATATCACTGGGTATTCTTGGTCATCTCGATCTTAATATGTCCTAAATTGAATCCATAATTCCCCTTGCTCCCAGTGAACCTTCTGCCTCTTGTACTTTGTTTCACTTGAAGATGCCATTCTTCTCCCAGTTACTGAGTCTAGAAGATAGGGAGTTATCCTTGGCTCCTCCTTATTTCTTTTCTTTTCTTTTTTTTTTTTTTTTTGAGACAGAGTTTCACTCTTGTTACCCAGGCTGGAGTGCAATGGCATGATCTTGGCTCACTGCAACCTCCGCCTCCTGGGTTCAGGCAATTCTCCTGCCTCCGCCTCCCGAGTAGCTGGGATTACAGGCACGCGCCACCATGCCCAGCTAATTTTTTGTATTTTTAGTAGAGACGGGGTTTCACCATGTTGACCGGGATGGTCTCGATCTCTTGACCTCGTGATCCACCCGCCTCGGCCTCCCAAAGTGCTGGGATTACAGGCTTGAGCCACCGCACCCGGCCCTCCTCCTTATTTCTAACCCCTCCATCTTGAAGGTGACACTGAATCACTTGGTCTTGTTACTTTGTTACTGTAAATATTTCTCAATTTCATCTACTTGCTTCGTTCAGGCACTCATTTTCTGATTGGATTACTTCAACAGTCTCTCAAATGATCGCTTTGCCCAACTTTTGCCAGATCCAAAAATCACACTGGTTGCTGGATAGATTTCTCTAAATCACACATCTGAACCTACCATTCTCTTTCTTAAAACCCTACATGCTTTTCTCATCACTCACAGGATACAGTAGGAGCCACTGTGCCACTCACAGGCCTCAATGATCTACAAACCTCAACCCTCCAGCACTGAATCACTGTCCTTCCTAGCCCACATGTGCTGTTTGTTGTCTTGGTGCCCCTTTGCATGCCTTCCTCTCTGCCAAGAACAACCTCTTCAACCGTTTCCTTTCCCAGGAGCTCCCATGTGTTCTTCAAGCCTTTGAAGAAGGCTTCCATTGACCTTCTTTCTCCTCAGGTAGCAAAACCAAAAATCAAACAAGTAAACAAAAGCAGTGGCAGAAAGGAAAAGTAACCACAGAAGAGAGGAGAATAGGTTTAAACCGTGAGTTTGAAGACTTACAGACAAATTTCCAAAGAAGAGATCTTGACCTGAAAAGAAAAATCCAGGCAGAGGAAGATTATTCAGCAGGAGGGCCTTAGTGGGGAGGATGGATGATCCCTTTAGAAAGAGTGAAACTGTCTCAGCAAGTTCTTGAGAACAGCTCTTTCAATATTAGCAAATAAAGTACCCAATATAAAGGTACATTTTCAGATTTTTTAAAAATTATATATATATAGAGATATATATATATATTTTTTATAAGACGGGGTTTCACCATGTTAGTCAGGCTGGTCTTGAACTCCTGACCTCAGGTGATTCACCTGCCTTGGCCTCCAAAGTGCTTGGATGACAGGCGTGAGCCACCACACCCAGCCTCAGATTTTTAAAAATTCACAAAAATATTGGCTTTTAGTTTTGAAACCAAAGCTATTTCTTCTGTGATGATAGTTTCAGAACTTGTTTGTGCAAGAGATAAAAAGTAGAAAGAAAACAAAATGGATGTATGTAATTATAATCTCAATTCTTATCAGCACAAACAACCTGAGAAAGGTGAGAGTTAATGTCACTGCGTTTTTTTCTCCTTCTAGAAGAAAGAGCTAACTAAATCTTAAGGAAAGCTATATCCGTTTTCAGCCCCCATTTCCTGTTTAGGGAGTATCATTGCTTTTTTTTTTTTTTTTTTTTGAGGCGGAGTTTCGCTCTTGTTACCCAGGCTGGAGTGTAATGGCGCGATCTCGGCTCACCGCAACCTCCGCCTCCTGGGTTCAGGCAATTCTCCTGCCTCAGCCTCCTGAGTAGCTGGGATAACAGGCACGTGCCACCATGCCCAGCTAATTTTTTGTATTTTTAGTAGAGACGGGGTTTCACCACGTTGACCAGGATGGTCTCGATCTCTTGACCTCGTGATCCACCCACCTCGGCCTCCCAAAGTGCTGGGATTACAGGCATGAGCCACCGCGCCCGGCCTCATTGCTTCTTAAACTAAAAAATACCCAAGCAAACAACCAATTGGTTACAAAGATGTCTCTGCTTGTTTTACTTTGAAATTTTATTTATTTATTTATTTTGAGACAGAGTCTCACTGTGTCACCCATGCTAGAGTGCAGTGGCATGACCATAGCTCACTGCAGCCGTCCATGCTCAAGAGATCATCTCCCTTAGCTTCCTGAGTAGCTGGGACTATGGGTGTACACCACCATACCTGGCTAATTTTCAAAATTGTTGAAGAGATGGCGTCTTGCCATGTTGCCCAGGCTGGTCTCAAACTCCTGGGCTCAAGCAATCCTCCTGCTTCAGCCTCCCAAAATGCTGGGATTACTATTTTGAGGTATCATTGATGTACCATAGGCTGTACATATTTAAAATGTACAATTTGTTAAGTTTTAACATCCATAACAACAATTGAGATAATAAACATATATATCACCCCAAAAAGTTTCCTCATGTCTCTTTGGTAATGGTGGAGGGTTTCCAGGTTCTTGGCAACTTGAACAAACAACTGGACAAAATGCACAAAGAAAGGAAGGAACGAAGGGTTTCGTTGGAAATGAAAGTACACTCCACAGTATGTGAGCAGGCCTGAGCACAGGGGCTCAGATTTTTTGGGAGTTTAAATACCCTCTACTTAGGGTACGCCTTATGTAAACGAAGCGGATGAAGTGAAAGTACAAGGTCATTGACTTGGCCCATGCCCTGTGGAGAGGCTATTTCCTGTCATAGCTGAAGTGTGAATTGGTCTTCTGTTCCCTGCCTCCAGACCCTATTTTCCTGCTTTGTCTCCTCCCTGAGAGATGTGATCCCCATAAATCTTTATGGGAGGCAGCGGGACTGATAGTCTTTTATCTCTAACTACTTCATCCTGGCTTAGGGCGTAGTCCCTACCTATTGGAGATCGCAGGATTTGCCCTGCTCTATCTAGTGGGGGCAAGGCAGCTTCTTGATGGCCAGGGGTGGTGTCTGGAACCTTTGTTGCACCATCATCTGAGGCTTGATGGTCTACAGACAAGAGGAAATTAATTTGATTAAAAGATTTAATGGGGACTTTAGGGAATGGATAACTACGCCATCAGAGATGTTTGTTGTAGAGGTTTCCTGAAGAGAAAACAAAACGTGATCTGTTCTAGAATATGTTTCCTTAAAGTCTTAGCACAAGCAACTCCATTTTGGTTTGGTTTGGTTTGGTGGGGTCTAGTGCATGAGTTTAGTGCAAAACAATGGCCTCCCAAAATCTTGTGAAAAAAATTTCCCCTTTTTGATCAGGTTCTCACTTAGGTGAGAGTGTGACCGAAACTTAGAGCCTTAGCACCACTCTCAGTTACCGTCATTTTGGGTTTCAGCACATTCTTTACAGGTTATGGGGTTCTCGTGGTTGCACAGTTCTTTGAGCTTTTGTCATTCCAGTTGAAGAGAGATCATTTGACGTTCTAGAAATGGCTGCGTGCAAACATTTAAAACCTTTGAGAGAATATAGTGCGCCAGGGAATCGCTTCTCGGCCTTTTGGTTAAGATCAAGTGTAGTGCGCCAGGGAGACTATTATTCTATTGGGAGGATAGCACCAAGAGTTTGGAGTATGCCCCTAAACCCAAGGCCCCATGAACCAAACCTCCTAAAATCGAACAAATCAAAGAATGAGCCAAAGAGTTTACTCACTTAACTAAGCAATTTCTTCATTAATCTCCTACCACTGAATTTCTATAACCTTCATTTGATGTGTTTCTCTATAGGCCACAAGTGCCAGCAGCTGCACAGGCACTTTCCTGTTTAGCCAATCCTATTATTTAACATAACTTTCACAAGAGAATTTAAAGTCTGTTGTGTAACGATAGCCTTTATGGTAGAATTTGCTACAGAGCCTATCATAAGGGATTTATTTGTTTATTTATTTATTGAGACTGAGTCTCGCTCTATCACCTAGGCTAGAGTGCAGTGGCATGGTCTTGGCTCACTGCAACCTCTGCCTCCCGAGTTCAAGTGATTCTCCTGCCTCAGTTTCCTGAGTAACTGGGATTACAGGTGCTTGACACCATGCCCAGCTAATTTTTGTATTTTTAGTAGAGACGGGGTTTCACTATGTTGGTCATGCTATGTCGAACTCTTGACCTCAGGTGATCCGCCTCCCTGAGCTTCCTAAAATGCTTTGATTACAGGCGTGAGCCACCGTGCCCAGCCAGCAAGGGATACATTTCTAATCATTGCTTCTTTTACTTTAAACCATGGTAAAAGGACCTAACACATGATGCCCTTCTAGAAGAGTGACAGGCTCCTGGCAATGTTCTCTTTAAACCATGATGTGGATTAGAGGAGTGAACCAATGTTTTGTTTTTGACTGATTATGAAGCAACGCATGTAACATTAAAGTTTCTTACCTACACTGGGCCTTTATCTTTTATCTATCAAAGTACAGGTTATCCATGTATAAGGCTGCCTGCAAACTCCTTCGAAAATAAAAGTATACCCCTTAAGTGCACATAACAGACCCCTTTTCCACTTTTATTGTTTGTAGAGGATAAGCAAGAAAAATAATATTCAAAGATAAGACTTTATGATAGTAGAAGCCTTAATCTGTGAACTTGGGAAAAGCTGTTCACATCAAGGATGCCATTTTCTTCTTGGGAGAAATTTCCCTGGTTAGCTTTTCCTCAACTGTTCCAGTGGGTGCAAGAGTTCCAAAAGTGTGGAAGGACCCTTCTCAGCTGCGAGGCCATAAACCCAAAGCCCAAGGTCCTAAAGTTTTGTTGTAGTGTGGATGACAAGGAACAGTCTTTCGCCGACGTTTCCAGAAGATTCAAACCATAAAACACTTTTCTTTACCTGGAGAAAATACACTGTAGCATAATAATCTACTATTATAACATCAGCCCTCTTGCATGGGAAAGCTTTTAACTACCAGGATGACAAATTGGAATTCAAATAACAATTGAATGAAATTCCTTTACAAAATGTTTAAATGGCCCACCAGGTGACCAAATGTATATGAAGCTTTAATTGTCTTCCCAGGAATATGGGACCAAACATTGGTTATAAACTATTTTAAACAATTTCAGTGTCAGCTGGTTTAACATGAAAATCTGATGAAGTATTTTCTTGATATTAATTTTTTTGTTTGTTTTACTTGGGTTAGTAGCTTTATACAAGGAAATTTCATACAAAGCAATGAAACACAACAACCAGGGCTGATACCAACTACTAAAACTGTTAAAATCAGAAGGAAAAATAATACGGATTTCAGGCATTCCCAAGTTATAAATGGTTTCTGCATGCTTGAAAATAAAAACAAACTTTCCTGTAGAAATATCAGTAAGTCTAGCAAAGAAGTAACACATCCTGGGCATGTCACAGCCTGTCTTAAATAAGGGGGAAACATGAGAGCACTAGTAAGAGGCAAGTAAAGGGTGCTTTGCTTCACAACTGATGGAAGCTCAGAGGCTTCGTTCTTCCCCGCCCCTCGCAGCCAGCTGAAGGCCGGCCAGGAAGAGCAGAGCCCGGGCCTCTGGGTTTCCGGAACTACAATTCCCAGGATGCCTCGGCGCAGGCTCCGGGCGGGTGCAGGCTGGGCTCAGCTCTGCTGGACCTTCCCTGGGGGACTGTGGCCTCGCTGCACTCATGGCTTCTCCTAGCAAGGCAGTGATCGTTCCCGGGAACGGAGGCGGGGATGTGACCACGCATGGCTGGTATGGCTGGGTGAAAAAGGAGCTGGAAAAGGTAAGCACCAAACGCCTCGCTGCTCGGAAAAGTCAGCCTGCAGGGAGAGATGGCGGGAGAGGACGCAGGACTGAAGTTTGAACGTGCGTTTAATCCCCTCTAGCAAAGCCCTGTGTGTTTTCCTTCGTGTCCTCCGCTGCCCTCTCTTAAATTTGAGCCAGTGGTTGAATTTTGGTTGGCAAAACTGCCTGGAAGACTTCTCTGAGGGCTCAGCCGTTAGAGTCAAAGGAACCCCTTTGAACTGCAGCGGCTGAACTCCCGAGCCCCGCCCCTCATGTCTGCTGCTGGATCAGATTTGGGACTTCCCAGATAATTTTACATCTTCACTGCTCCCCACTTCAGATTTTAAAAAATTAAATATGCAATACTTAACATATACAAAGGATGTACATAACATGCGCCTACATTATCAGGCATAATGTAATGAATTACCAAACTGAAATCTGGGACATTGCCTATACGTTATCCTCCAAACGACCCGTATATCCACCTATCTCAGTCTCCTGCCATCCTGAAATTTTTTCATCTGCTTCTCTTTTTAAAATTAAAGTACTTTTCAACCTATGAATATACCTTTTAAACAAGGCTGTTCAGTTTGGCTTCTTGGTGAGCTTTATAAAAATGGTATCTTACTGTAGGTTGCCCTGTGCCATTTGATTTTTATTTTTTAACCCTCTTCTGTAACCAGGCGGTAAGTTGGCTCCGTAGGTTGCCGTCCTCTAGAGCTAGTCTCCAGAATAGATTGCAGGGCTGTGGCTGAAAATCCTGGTCCGAGCTACAACCCCAAAGGTCAGGGCTGGAGCTTCTGAGAGGATGTCATCTCTGCTTTCTGTATCACGTTCTTGTGCCACGTTTTACCTATTCCCTGGCACACAGTCTGTTTGCCTTCAGGTCAGTCTGTCTAGAACACATTCGTTCATGCCTCTCTATAGAGGTAGGCCTGTAGAGGCAAATATAGAGTACAAATACACATATAGGTCTCTGTAGAGATCAACGGAGCTCCGTAGATATAGAACTACAGATGGAGTTTATGAGAAAGGATGGTCACTTAACCTACTTCATTTCATAACACAAGTTAATAATAAATTGATAACGATCATATCAGGTGCCTCATTTCTTATCAGCAAAGTACTAGTTGTAATTAAGCTCTTTATTATAGCTTTTTTTCCCCCCTCATATCATAGATACCTGGTTTCCAGTGTTTGGCTAAAAACATGCCCGACCCAAGTAAGTTGTAAACTTGTTTTTAAACAGCCTCATCTTGTTGGGTTTTGATATTTTGTGGTAGAGAACAAGAATATAGTAGAGGAGAAACCAAAGTTGCCTAAGAAAGAATAAGACATGCAGCTTGGGGAGGAGGGTGTGAACCAAAAGCCATAGAAGATTCTAGTAAGGATCAGGAAAGCACGTGGGCTTTGTTTAATTTTCAACTTTGTACCAACCTGATTTTCCCTTCTATAAGTCTACAAATATTTTCAGGCAGAATTTGTGGGCATTGTATTTGAGGCATAGGTATAAAACGTTACGGCATCTATTTGAGATTCTAATGTTTACAAATGTCATATTGCTACTTGTGTTCTGGTTATGCTTGTGACTTACCTCAGGAATCTCCTTTTTGGAAAGAATGAATAAATATGTGTGAATTTTAGAGAGAATGTTGCAAGAGTTTTTTCACCTTTTTTTTTTTTTTTTGAGACACAGTGTCACTCTGTTCCCCAGGCTGGAGTGCAGTGGCGCTATCTCAACACACTGCAGCTTCTACCTCCGGGGTTCAAGTGATTCTCCTGCGTCAGCCTCCTGAGTAGCTGGGATTATAGGTGTGCACCACCATGCCTGACTAATATTTTTCTATTTTTAGTAGAGACAGGGTTTCACCATTTGGTCAGGCTGGTCTCGAACTCCTGACCTCAGATTGTCCACCTTGGCCTCCCAAAGTGCTGGGATTACAAGTGTGAGCCACTGCACCTGACCAAGAGCTTTTTTTTTTTCTTTTTACATTTGAAAGTTTACAGTAAAGTTTCAGTTATATTTTATTCCTCAGTATTTTCTTACAAGAACATGGTGGAAAAAAAAAAGAAAAACCATTTATCAGAACTGTGAACTTGGGTCTTTCAAGTAGTAATATATAAGTCTTTGGCTGTGTTAACACAGTGCTGTCTCCTGTTGTGGTCCTGCAGTTTTAGAAGTTGTGAATTGCTGAATAGTTGTCTGTTAGAAAGATGGGGCAACATTGGATTGAGACTGCCACTATCAAATGACAGACCTTTTTTTCTACGCTGAACCTTAAGTTACAGCACGGGAGAGCATCTGGCTGCCATTCATGGAGACAGAGCTGCACTGTGATGAGAAGACCATCATCATTGGCCACAGTTCTGGGGCCATTGCGGCGATGAGGTGCGATCTTTGTTAAACTGCTATCCCCTTTGTGAACTCCAGCCGTGTTTGCTTGAGAAATACTTTGTGTATTTTTTCTTAAATTTCTGTTGCAGAGGAAACAGTGCTGACCTCTAAAGTGGTAACTTAATCTGTCCTAATTCCTTCCTGGTTCTGCTAGTGGATTGAAAAAAAAAAATCTGCTCTTATTGGGGTGCAGTGATCCTTTTAAAGCATAAGGGGCTGCAAACCCCAGTGGCTTCCCATCAGTCAGCTCTGATTCTCTCTCTACAGACTCTCCTTCTCTTCTCCCAGCCAGGTGTACTGACCTCATTGCAGTTCCTGGAACATGCCAAGTACACACCAATCTTGGCCTGCTCTCATCCTTCTACCTGGGACACTCTGTCCCTAGACATCTGCATGGCTTTCTATTCCCCTTGAGGTCTTTGCTCAAATGTCTCCTTTTGGTGAGGCCTTCTCTAATCACTCCATGTGAAACGGCTTCCTCACTCTGCTGGCTCTGTCCCCTTTATATCTTATTATCTCCAGCCCTTTTCACCATCTGACATCCTGTTTATTTCTTGTCTGTCACCTGCCAATAGAATGTAGACTCCATGAAGCTCTCCCTTAAGGCTAAAGGGGAGATGTAATATTCTAATGAGAACAGTAGGGATGTGCCCATGAATCCTAAGTACTGGGGATTTGCAGATGGGTAACACTGCAGACACAGTCTACCATATGCCAGGCTCTCCTCTAGACAATGGGGTTTCAGCGCCAGAGTGGCACAGAGTTTCAGTGCCAGCACTTTTCACCATCTGACATCCTATTTATTTCTTGTCTGTCTCCTGCCAGTAGAATGTAGACTCCATGAGGGTAGGGCTTCACAGAGGGGACGGCAGAATAACAAACGGGATAGTTTATTTGTCTGTCTCTTGCCAATAGAATGTAGACTCCATGAAGCTCTGCCGTGAACTGTATTTCAAGAGACACTATATAATACCAGAAATGTACCTTCGTTACCACACACTCCACATGCCTTGTATTATTCATTTATGTATAAGATCTTTCAATAAACTGTCAGCTTCTTAAGGGCAGGCATGAGTCCTACTGATCTTTGTGTTCCTGGTGCCCTTTACAGTGCCTGGCAAGTTTACACCCAGTTAACCGTTAGCCTGGGACAAAACTAATTTCTAAAGTATGAGTGAAATGTGACAACATTAATGAATCTAGGTGCTTGTTCTTTCAACATTTCTGTAGATTTGATATTTTTCAAAATAAATGGGGAAAAAAATTTAGGCCCAAGAATAAAATACCAACCCTAACTCTTTCTTGGCACAAAGGCCTCTTGAAACTATTACTACTATGTGTCTTTCCTTATCCCAGCCCTTGCTGAGGGAGACTGCTGTCTGCAAATATTGTAATTGTGGTTTTTGCTATTAAAGGAGCCTCACTCTACTGGCTCCTATACTCTTTATGTCTTATGATCTGAGGCACTTTTCATCATCTGACATCCTGCTTATTTTGTATCTGTCTCCTGCTTACTTTAATGGCAACAACTGCAATTACTTTTGCACCAACCTAAGCATTAGCTAGGTGTAAACTTGCCAGGCACTGTAAAGGGCACCAGGAACACAAAGATCAACAGGACTCATGCTTACCCTTAAGGAGCTGACAGTTTATTGAAAATGTACATAAGACAACACAAATGAATAATACAAGGCAATGTGGAGTGTGTGGTAACAAAGGTACATTTCTGGTATTGTACAGTGTTTCATAAAATACAGTTCACAGACCAGTTGCATTAGAGTCATGCCTTAAAATGCAGATTCTAAGGCCTGAGTCTCAACTTTCTGAATCAGAGGCTCTGGGGCTTAGCCTGGGAATCTGCATGTTCACCGGCCAAGTGACACTGATGCATACTAAACATGGATGGATTGCACATTTTTTATTTATTGGGAAAGGTTTGCAGAAGTTTGAAGTACCTTGAAAAATGGGTAGGGGCCCGGGCGTGGTGGCTCGCCCCTGTAATCCCTGCACTTTGAGAGGCCAAGGCGGGTGGATCCTTTGCAATCAGGAGTTTGAGACCAGCCTGGCCAATATGGCAAAACCCAGTCTCTAATAAAAATATATGCCTGTAATCCCAGCTACTCAAGAGGCTAAGACAGGAGAATTGCTTGAACCCAGGAGGTGGAGGTTGCAGTGAGCCAAGATCACCTCACTGCATTCCAGCCTGGGCGACAAAGCAAGACTCCATCACAAAACAAAACAAAACAAAACACAAAACAAACATTGTCGTGGACCATCCGGACGGGTAGGCACGTCTGCCCGGGGGGTCTCTCGACCTGCAAGAGGGTCCCAATACCTGGAAGAGGGAGTGCGCCTGAGAAAATAATAAAGACAGAGAGAGAGAAAGCGAGGCGTCTGGAGGGCTGATAGGCTGTGCCTAAACAGCAAATTTTATTTTTCAAATGCCAGGAATAAATACACTTTCTTGGCTTTGATCTACGTCATAGTAAGAGGAATGTAAATGTATGCCTCACATGGCCTATACAATAGAGAAGTCAGATATGCGATCAATGGTTGTAAAAAGTAACAAAATTTTCTATAATCACAAAGCTTGTTTATATCTAAACATCATCTTTATTCAGGAGACTTGTTTATATCAAAACATTGTCCAGGAGACTTGTTTATATCAAAACATTATTCAGGAATCTCTAAGTCAGGAATCCAAGCCATCCCTTATGGTGGCATTTTTCTTTGCAGATATCAACAGTTAAACCATTATCTATGGTACAAGGCAGTTAGGTAAGTAAAGGTTAAAACTTAAAGTCATAGAAAAGTCATAGCAGGAACCGGTTGCTGGTAGGGGGTTACTCGGTCTAGCAGCAACGCATAATTTTAGGCCCAAACGATATTGTGGTTGATATTAGAAACTGATCATTCATCTTTCAGTTCCTATATTCCGGATAGCTCGACTGCCTCCAGTAGGAAACTGTGTTTGGGATCAAACTCACCGTATAGTGAGACTCACGCCTTTTAGGGGTCTCACACGGGAGTGTTCCCCACAAAACATATAAAAATAAAATAGAAAAAATAGAAAAAAGAAATCAGTAGGAGCTCATTCAGTAGCTAGGGTTGGGCTTGTAGTTCTGCTGTTTCCTTGCTATTTTTCACATCAACCTCAACAGCAGATAGCACATGCTTTCTGCAGGTTACCTCAAATGAGTTGTGTTTTTTTTTGAGACGGAGTTTTGCTCTTGTTACCCAGGCTGGAGTGCAATGGCACGATCTCGGCTCACCGCAACCTCCGCCTCCTGGGTTCAGGCAATTCTCCTGCCTCAGCCTCCTGAGTAGCTGGGATTACAGGCACGTGCCACCACGCCCAGCTAATTTTTTGTATTTTTAGTAGAGAGGGGTTTTCACCATGTTGACCAGGATGGTCTCGATCTCTGGACCTCGTGATCCACTCGCCTCGGCCTCCCAAAGTGCTGGGATTACAGGGGTGAGCCACCAGGCCCGGCTACCTCAAATGAGTTTTAAGTAGTTTATTGACTTTTTGGTGATCAGAGGTAACATGATATATTAGCTGACATCATTTTTCTTTCTCCAGGTATGCAGAAACACATCGAGTATATGCTGTTGTATTAGTGTCTGCATACACATCAGACTTGGGGGATGAAAATGAGCATGCAAGTGGTGAGTCTGAAGGTAGAAATTTGACAGCGCCTTTCACTAGACATGGGGCTGTCTGTTCAGGTTGTAAAAACAGTGCTGTCTTTCAGATAGGCTAAAAAACTCTAATAGCATATGAGAAAGATTTACCACCTATCTTGGGATATAAGTTCACACTTTGATTTCTTCCCAAGCTGTAAGTCTAGAATTGAACCAGAGAGGCCTGGTTTTATTTGAACCATATACCACCTCTTCACAAGTAACTGCGGTATCAAGCCCTACAGATTTGAAAACAAAAGAAGTGCTTCTAACTCACACTTAGGTACTGCTCCTTTGTGTCTCTATGTGGGTCTCCAGTAGGTATTTTAGAATATCTAGAAGGGAGATTATTCATGGGCACTGAAAGGTTATTTTTTTTTTTCCCCATAGGATACTTCAACCGCCCCTGGCAATGGGAGAAGATCAAGGCCAACTGCCCTTACATTGTACAGTTTGGCTCCACTGATGACCCGTTCCTTCCCTGGAAGGAACAACAAGAAGTGGCCGATAGGTTGGAAACCAAATTGCACAAATTCACTGACCGTGGCCACTTTCAGAACACAGAATTTCATGAACTGATTACTGTGGTAAAGTCTTTGCTGAAAGTACCAGCATAGACTGGATGATTTCTGCTATTTTGCATCCCAATATAGGGGTAGAGTAATAATATCTACTATTAGCCGATTACTAGACACATAAAACATCCAGTTATGTTCCAAAAGTGCCTGAAGAGCAAACACGTTTCAATCTAAGTTACAAATGGCATTTCCATGTTCCATAGACTCTAAAACTCCCCAAATTGCTGTGAACTACTGCAGTATTTTCCTCATTTGATAAGAAACATAAGGACAGCTTAACTACCCTTTTCTATCCAACATAAGTCAGAAACAGCACCTGGGTTTCCTGATTCCCACTCCTGAGTAAAACTAAATAATAGGTTTGATCTATGTTGCAGGTATTGCATTCTTTTCCTCTTTGAAATCAAACTTTTCTATTTCACTGGGGAAAGAAAACATGACTGAAAGTCCAGAGTTTAGCTTAGAGCTCAAAATACTAGCTGCTGTTTCAAGCTGGCCCAGGGCCTTAAACCCAGACTAGGGCCTTCACCTTTGACACTTGCCCCTGAGTCGTTCAGACATGTTGAGAGAGACTGAGACAGGAGGCTTCCAGAGTCAGGCAGGAAGGAGCAGCACAGCAATATACATACATAAATATACATACAACTGACTAGATTTGTTTAAGACGAGTGGTGGGACCAAGGCCATGTGGAGAGCTCATGGCCTGTCTAAATTGTTGCCATGTGGAACTGGGGCAGAGTGTTGCCAGTTTTCTGATTTTGTGTGTCTATGTGGAAAATATCTCCAAATTATGGTTTTAAAATTTGGGGAATATACATACACAGATACATGCATGTATACATACACACACACATACATGCATGTATACATACACACATGCAATCCATATACATATGGATTATGTTAGTTGGTAACAACAGTATACATCAAAAAGTTTACAAACTGCAAGACAAATAAAATCTAAGTCATCCATTCGGGACCACAGTCATAAGCAATAACTTAGCCAGGGGCTTTTAGATAATTGTTTGTGAAGTCTGACAAAAAGACTAAGATAACCAAAATGAACATAACGTCAAAGGACAAAATCATGGGGACTATTTGGATTTTGTTCCAAAGTCAAGTGTTTTTCAAAAGAACCTTTCTATACTTCATGTCTTGTTCTATAGAGTTCAACCTTTTAACTTCCAGGGCCCTTTAGATCTCTTTCTTGCACATTCCATTTTTCTTCTGATCATACTTCTTCAAAAAACCCTTTTTTGGCTGGGTGTGGTGGCTCATGCCTCTAATGCCAGCACTATGGGAGGCTGAGGTGGTTGTATTGCTTGAGGCCAGCCAGGGCAACATAGCAAGACCCCATCTCTACAAAATACTAAAAAATTAGCTGGGTGTGGTAGTGCACACCTGTAGTCCTAGCTACTTGGAAGGCTGAGGCAGGATTGCTTGAGTCCAGAAGTTTGAGGCTTCAGTGAGCTATGATCTCACCACTGTACTTGGTGATGGAGCCAAGAACCTGTCTCTTAAAATAATAATAATAATCATTAAAAGAATACCCTTTTTCATTTCCCAACATTTTTTGGCTAGTATGACCTCTAAGTGTTACTTCAAATAATTTCCAGTGAAACCACACTTGATGTTGCAGAGCCTGAGTTTGCTGCAGAAATATAATTTCCTATACTTCATACCAAAAGGAGATTCAGAGTGATCACTGAAACGAAAAATCTTGGTTTTTAAATGTGCTTAGACAAAAAAATCAGCAAAGGTACTCTAAACATTTAACAGCAATCATCTTTGGGGAATGGGCATTTTAGTAGGTACAGAGTGGTAGACGTCCTTATTTTACTTTCTCCACCTGAGAGATTATTTGAATTTGTTACACTAAACGTGTATTTTATAATAAAAAATAAATTAAGATTTAAAACAACGTATTTGGCTACTAAAAAGCAAATTATATATGTCAGTTGAATAATTATGTTGTTAAAGAGGCTGTTTAGCACTAATTTGACCAAATCTATAGTCAAAGTTTGATTTTACTTGAATTTTTTGGAAATTTGTTATTGGCATTACTTACCCTCTGCCTTGTTCTTTGTGAAGTCCTTTCCTAAAAAAACAAACTTATACAATTTAGTTCACAAAATTTCGTTGACCTCTTCCTCTGTAGAAGTGAAAACCAAATATATATAATTGAAAAATAATTCTGATATCTTCATTCCTATAAAAGTAAGATAGACCTATAAGATTGTTGAGCTTTGCTACCAAATATATTAACCAGTAACCACAGTTAACTGTAAAATTGAAAATGCAGTTCAGCCAAACTAGCCATATTTCAAGTGCTCAGCAGCCACTGGTGGCTATTGGTTACCGTATTGACCAGCCAATATAGGCTATTTCCATCATTATAGAAAGCTCTATTGGACAGTACTGGTCTAGGACATATATTTTATATTTTCCCCTCACCCACCATCCAATAGAGATTAATAGTTCAAAGTGAAAGCGACTTAATTTGAAATTACTTCTGTTTGGCTAGTTTGCTTAGCTGATCACCACCAACATCGTAGGTCTATAAAATTTACTAAATCGCCAAACTAAGATTAGGGACGTTTCATGGGAAAATCCAGACAAACTATTCATTAAAAACCATAGAGTCATGGACTGTCATGATTTCTGTTTGATTCTTTGTGGTCATCATTGAGTATACATGGGCATCTCCATATTCTGGGAAGTATCTATTCTCAGGTGAGCAAAATACCAAATAATGAATGGAAACCAACTGTAGGTATTAGACTTCATATGCAATTTGATTTTTTGGTGCGGTCAGGAGTCTAGAGTCCCACAGTTTGTTTTGGTTACAGTTTATCCCTAGGATAAATGATCCATTTAACTATTCATCAGAGGTGCTGTATTTTTAAATTGTCTCTTGTCTCCAGTTAATTTTCAGAATTAAAAACATGCCATGGGAAAGTTTAAAGGTTCTCTTTTTTGGTGAGGAAAGGAATACTTTTGTTTTAGCCATTCAATGTTAAGCTCTAAAAACCAATCTTTAGCTATAAAGACCTGAGACAAAGCCTATATTTAAAAACATAAGCTGGTTTCGTCTAATCTCTAGCTCTCTTCCAAGTTCACTTTTCTTACTAAGTAAAACTAGTACTTTTTTGATAGGCCAAGTCCCAGGAAGGACAGACATTGTTCTTAACCATTCCAACTCTCACTGAGGGTGGAGGAGAAACCCTCTGTAGTTTCAGGTTCCCAGATCTTATATATATATATATATATATATATTTTTTTTTTAAACTGTATATTTATTTATTTAACTGTCCAGAGGTCTTTTTTTTTTCACTTTTTTTAACACCTATTATGCCTTGAATCCGTAGGGAAGAGTTTACAGCAACTCAGGCTCCTTCCCATTGGTTCTCACAAAGTGTGCTTTTCAGGGTGGAGCAGGCTGGCGGTTCAGTTGAACCCAGGTGCTTTTTTTTTTTTTTTTGAGACGGAGTCTTGCTCTGTCTCCTGGCTGGAGTGCAGTGGCGCAATCTCGGCTCACTGCAACCTCTGCCTTCTGGGTTCAAGCAATTCTTCTGCCTCAGCCTCCCAAGCAGCTGGAACTACAGGTGCGTGCCACCAGGCCCAGCTGATTTTTGTATTTTTATTAGAGCCGGGGTTTACCCATGTTAGCCAGGATGGTCTCGATCTCTTGATCTCGTGATCCGCCCGCCTAGGCCTCCCAAAGTGCTGGGATTACAGGCGTGACCCAGTGCGCCTGATGAACCCAGGTACCTTTCTCTTTGGCTTTTCTTTCTTACCATTTTCCTTCATACATTTCAGGAAGTTATCTCGGCTCTTAGAGTGCTTAATACGCACATTAATTCTCTTGGCAATTCTTGCCCTTGTTTGTTTACAACAATGCCAACGGCATGTAGACTCTTCCAGTTTTGCCATGGTAACACTTGTGGGGCATTCCTTTTTGAACACTACCCATTCCCTTGATGTCTACAATATCACCTTTCTTATGGAGTCACACATAGGTGGCCAAAGGGAACAACTCCATGTTTTCTAAAAGGCCTAGAGAATATATATTGGATGCCTCCCCTTTCCCTTTGTGTTCTTCATTTTGGTGAATTACTGGAAGATGGCGGTTCCCGCTGAAGGAGTATGTATCTTACATATGTATATATATATTTAATACTTGAAATTATTGTTACGAACAGCTAGTGTCATCAAGTGCTAATTCTATAGAGCTGGCCACAAAATATAGCCGACAAAAATTGGTTACTGAGCTGAATTTTATTTTACTGATACCATTTATCTTAAAATAACTCTTCTGATGTCCACTTAGAACATCTTCAAACTGGTGTTAGAACCCAATCCTCAGTACTAGTGGAGATTGAATTCCTTTCCAGGGTCCCATGTTTTTGGCTTGAATACAGAAACCTCTAAGAGGAGCTACAGAGTAAAACTATGAGAGCTAAAATGCTAAAAAGCCCTACAGCCAACATCTGTGCAACAATACATCAAATAACCCAGTGTTTTCCCATGTGGCTGACGATAGGAACTGAGAGTGCTACTAGAAATGAGGACAATTATAATGGCTTTCTGTGTAGACATATCATACCACGATTTTTAGAACAGAATAAGGAAGGGAAATAAATCTAAAGCAGAGTAAGAAAAGAAAACTGTTACTCCCTCTCAAAGTGTGAATGGGAGGCATGGAATAGTTTTAGTTTTAGTTAATGCTGTAACAGAATACTGTACTCTGGTGGTTTATCAACAATAGAAATTTATTTCTCACAATTTTAGAGGCTGGGAAGTCCAAGATCAAGGGGCTTACAGATTTGTTTTCTGGTGAGGACCCACTTCCTGGTTTGCAGATGGCCGTCTTCTCTCTCTCATGTTGCAGAAGGGGTGATGGAGCTCTCTGGGTCTCTTTTTATACATGCACTAATCCCATTCATGAAGGCTCTTATTCTCCTGACCTATTACTTCCCAAAGCCCTACCTCCAAATACAATCAAATTGGAAATGAGATATCAACATTAGAATTTTGGGGGCACAAAAATATTCATCTGTTGCAGACAAATAAGAATCTAGGGAAAATTCTAGCAAAAAATACATCTGAGTTACACAGTGAAACATAAGACTTTAAGAAAGAAGGAACAGTGAAAATATTCTTTAGGATGAAAATGATATTTATGTACTGAAAATATAAGCACCTGATATTTATGTACGGAAAATATAAGTAGTCATCGGGTTGGAAGTAAATATGATAGCATAAGCTAAAAGAGTATTTCTGATATAAAAGGAATTGATAATGTGTGGAAAAGGCATGTTCCACTCTCCCCTAGTCAAGTCATACGCCAAATCTGCATACACTCCTTTGCTATTCCTGCCTTTAACCACTTTTAATTTCTTTTCAATGAAACCACTGAGAAAGTAGAAAACTGAAATGGTGGTAGTGAACCAGATATTAAAAAAACTTCCAGGAACTTAATAAATAACTTTTAAAAGGACATTTTTATACTCTAGCCATTATCATAGTACCTGGTAAATATAGGCATGTTGGCATCTTTTTCCTTGACCCATCAGAAGTCTTGAAAGATGTGTCCTCTAGAGTTTCAAAGTGTTTTATTTTTTTGAAGAATGAATTTCACTACTAACCTTATTTCTTTCATATTCTACTGGCTACTTTACCAATATAAATTTAGTCTTCATAAATAAAAAAAATATGTTTTCATAGCTGCAAGTCTATATCCATTATTGTGAAGTTTGCTTTCAAGGAGATTTGATGTTCCATCATGAATTAAATTATCTGCTCTCAAAGTAACTTCATTTGCAAAATGTCAGTGAAGTTCATAGCTCTCTATTAAAATTCGAGCCACTCTGTCATGTAAATACAGTTAGATGGTGAAATTTCACCACCTTCATGGCAGTCATCAAAAACCTTTAAAAGAGAAAAAAATTATATTCAAACTAAAGTTTTAAAGTATCTAAGACCCAACCACTTATTTAAAGCAAAATTAAAAATAAAACTTTCAAATTGAAAGGGATTAGGCCTGTATTTAAGAACATACTATAATAGGGCCTGCTCTTTGTGATCATCAAGTTAGGAGAAGTTAGTAGAGAGGCCTTTTACTGTGGCATTAAGATGACCATGCTCACCTGTCCACTGGGCAAAAGGCTATCAGCAGGTAACAGAGGAATACAGGAAGGGAGATCTATACATATGAATGACTTAATTGTGATTAACCGAATGTTTTATGTTTAGCTACCTTTCTGTGAAGGGTGCAAAACAGAATTCCTAATATGTTAGCCTTTTGTCTAGAGATTGAAACCAGGGCATAGAGAGCTTAGACATATAGACATAGTCCGGTATAATGAAATAAAACATGCACAGGCTCATGACTATAAATGCCATGAGGACTGGGACAGTATCTCTTGCCCTCTATCTTGAGTGCCTAGAGCATAGAGTTGGCACTTATAAAAGCTGGGAATGAATAAAGGAGGAGTGTTGGGACATGCTGCAAGGGAAAGACATCATCTCTGGGTTTGAACCCCATTACTTGTAAGCTGTATGCTGCTAGGTCTTCCTAAACCTAAACTGCTTCACTTTTAAGGGAAAATAACACCACTAGCTTCAAGAACGTAAGGAGGACTGATGAGACCACCCATGGAAATCATCAAGGATACTCTGGCCCAAGGTAGATTCTTAGCAAATCTCATTTTCTGCCCTATTTAGGCGAAATGATTAGCCCTCATCAAAAAGTGTCCATTTCAAGGCCAAGAGCAGAAAACACAAATATCCCTAACGTGGTTATTCTAAGAAAGAATGTAAAGCAGGGGGCCAGGTGTGGTGGCTCATGTCTGTAATCCCAGCACTTTGGGAGGCCGAGGCGGGCAGATCACCTGAGGTCAGGAGTTCGAGACCAGCCTGGCCAACATGGTGAAATGCTGTCTCCACCAAAAATACAAAAGATAAGCTGGTCATAGTGGCGGGTGCCTGTAAACCCAGGTACTCAGGAGATCTGAGGTGGGAGAGTTGCTTGAACCAGGGAGGTGGAGGTTGCAGTGTGCCACTGTACTCCAGCCTGGGGGACAGAGTGAGACTCTGTCTCAAAAAAAAAAAAAAAAAAAAGGAATCATGTAAAGCAATGATTTGTTCATTAAAGGTCTGTTCAGCAAGGTTTCATGGAGGTTTGAATAGCTCTTGGTCAACCGTAAGAGTCTGAGAAAATGGGTGTGCTTGCTCTGTTTCTTAATGTGGTACTTGTACCCTGGGGCAGTCAAGTGTAAAGTAAAGCCACTTGAACTCACCGGGCAGAGTCCACAGGGTGCCCGGACCAAACCCGTGGGCGGGATGATTGGATTGACTGCCCTGTACAGTTTCATGTGTCCATCTACACTGCCAACTGTGCCTTCTTTTGCAGCAATGATTGTCATCTCCACTTTCCCATCATAAATTAGTGTATTCAGGATGGTTTCAATGTCCTCCATGGATAACTCTACCTAAAAAAGGGATACATTAGAAAGGACACAAATAGGACAGGGAGACAACCACTTGGAGGGTGTTAAAAACAGTAAAGAGTTGCCAGGTGTAGTGGCTCATGACTGTAATCCCAGCACTCTGGGAGGCAGAAGTGGGTAGATCACCTGAGGTCAGGAGTTCGAGACCAGCCTGGCCAACATGGCAAAACCCCATCTCTACCAAAAATATAAACATTAGCTGGGCATGGTGGCGGGTGCTTGTAATCCCAGCTACTTGGGAGGCTGAGGCAGAAGAATGCCTTGAACCTGGGAGGTAGAGGTTGCAGTGAGACGAGATTGTGCCATTGCACTCCAGCCTGGGCAACAAGAGCAAAACTCTTGTCTCAAATACATAAACAGTAAAGGGTGATGATTCTATTGTGAAATGTGAGAAACGTTATGCTAGGTTGGAGTAGTTAAAAGCACAAAGAGGGGGGACAATAGTCCAAGTTAGCACAAACCACTGAAATGCTAGGGACAGAACTCCAAGCTCATGCTGGGTTTGACACGTTCCAATATCTTTACTTTCTAAGTAAAATCTAGAAGTCTTATAAAAAAGTAACATTTCTTTAGCAATAATTTGGTGGAGAATTATAAAATGCTTGAGCAAAAAGGCACTTTAGATATCAAATAGTCCAAGTTCCTAGGTTTTATAAATGAGAAATCTGAGGCCCCGGAAATTAAAATGAGATGTCCAAACGGCCACTTTGATTTCTTCACTGTGAAAGCATTGGTGTCCTTTAAAAAAAAAATTCAAAGGGTACAGTGGCTCATGCCTATAATCCCAGCACTTTGGGAGACCAGTGCAGGAGGATCACCTTGAGGCCAGTAGTTCAAAACCAGCCTGGGCAACAAAATGAGACCCTATCTCAAAAAAAAAAAAAAAAAAAAAGCATCAGCGTCCTTATGTATTAAGTCTTCAAAACAATGTGCTAATACTTATTTACCTCTCTAAGTAAGAAAATGCCAAAAATGATACCTGATGTCGTCATTGACATTTTATACATACGCTGAAATGTCCCTGAGAAAGTCAAGAACTTGCCAAAACAGACTTTTGAATTTGGGTGGGAAACACGCTGCCAGGCCTTTATTTTACTGCTCTATGTCCCAAGCTCAAGAACAGTTCAGATAGTGCCCAATGGCAGTGACTGCCTTTGCCTAAGGTACAGGACAGTATTTTCCCAAAGCGGATTCTGCAGAATGTTCATAGCTGTCATCTCAGAGAAACAGTCTGGGTCAAATACACATTTGGAATACATTATAATTTGTGATGAAGAGTAAGTTTTAAAAAATAAGACGAAAGTCAGTTCTGACCTTACTAATTCCCAGTTCACAGATATATTTCCACACTTCATGTGACGAGGCAAATGAACTATTTCTTTGTATCATTGGGTTCTGTTTGCTTTCTCGTGCTGCTTCTGCCTATAAGGATTGAAATGTAAGAAATCTAAACAAGAATACTGGTATTTTCTGAATACAATTTATACTGAGTCAAATCAACAGCAGAACATATTTTGCTTAGTAAAAATTACCAATTTCAGGGTTTTAATTCCTGTAAAATATGATACATAAGATTAAAATCCTTTATGAAAAGCTTTTTAAAAGAAAGTCTGCAGTGATGTTTCCTCAATCATACCTCACCTTGGATTGTAGAAATTTAAAACACTGTTGGTTAAGCACCTCTACAAATTCAGATTCAAAATCCTGGTCACTGTACCAGGCTCCACCAGTCACAGACCGGTCTGGCTGCAGGTTATAGAGCATATACACCTTCTTTTTTGAGGCCTAGGAGAGAACATGCACAGTTCATGTGTTATAACAATTTCCAAAAATGAAAATAAAACACCTATATTGTGAAACAGTTTAAGGTTTACAGAATTATTGCAAAGACAGTACAGAGAAACGCATATACCCCATTTTTAACATCTTGTATTAGTGTGGTACACTTGTCACAATTAATGAACTAATATTGATAAATCATGACTAACTAAAGGCCATTACTAACTAAAAACAGCAAAGGGTTGCTGATTGTGGCAAATCTGAATCTTTATTCGATTTCATTAGTCTGAATGTCCTTTTTATGCGCCAGGATTCCATCCAGGACATCATAATACATTTAGGTGTCATCTCTCTCAGGCTTAGTTGTGACAATTTCTCAAACACCGTATTTCTATGACTATGGACTCATGAGTATTTATTTTATACTTTGAGTTACATTCCAATACTTCATTGTTATTCTCACGTTGGAAGCTTTAGGCATTGGAGGCTTTTCATTTGGTTCCTGTATCCCTTTGACATATTCCCCTCAGAGAGAGAGAAAGAGAGAGAGAGAGAGAGAGAGAGAGTGTGTGAGTGTGTGTGTGTGTGTGTGTGTGTGTGTGTCTGTTTTGGTACCTTTTTTTTTTTTTTTTTTTGAGACAGGGTCTTCCTCTGTTGCCCAAGCTGGAGTGCAGTGGTGCAATCGCCGCTCATTGCAACCTCTACCTCCAGGGTTCAAGCAATTCTCCTGCCTCAGCCTCCCAAGTAGCTGGGGTTCCAGGCACGTACCACCACACCCAGCTAATTTTTGTAGTTTTAGTAGAGGCCAGGTGCGGTGGCTCACATCTGTAATCTGAGCACTTTGGGAGGCTGAGGTGGGAAGATCACAAGGTTAGGAATTCGAGACTAGCCTGTCCAACATGGAGAAATCCAGTCTCTACTAAAAATACAAAATTAGCTGAATATGGTGGCATGTGCCTGTAATCCCAGCTACTCAGGAGGCTGAGGCAGGAGAATAGCTTCAAGTCAAGGGGTGGAGGTTGTGGTGAGTCAAGATCACGCCACTGCACTCCAGCCTTGGTGACAGAGCAAGACTCCATCTCAAAAAAAAAAAAAAAAAAAAAAAAACAGCTGGACATGGTGGCATGTGCCTATAGTCTCAGCTACTTGGGAGGCTATGGTGGGAGAATGGCTTGAGGCCAGGAGGTTGATCCTGAGTGAGCCGTGATCATCCCACTATACTCCAGCCTGGGTGAAAGAGCCAGACCCTGTCTCGAAAAAAAAAAAAAAAAAAATTGGCTAGACTTTGTCCCTTTTTCCTGGGAAGTAACTTCCACATCTTTGGAATTTCCCAATAGGCCTTGTTATTCATGGTGAATCCCTTAGATCACACCTGGGTTTATGCTAACAAGATGATTCCTGAAAAGACCCTATATAGTTTCAGGATAGGAGTTGTCCATGCTGACAGACCAACAACATGATTAGAGGGTTGGGGCTTTGGGCCATGTGACATCCGTCCAATCTCTTGGGAGGGGAGAGGAGCTGGAGATTGAATTCACTCACAAGACCAAAGATTCAATTAATCATGCCTGTGTAATGAAACCCTAATAAAAACTTTGGACACCAAGCTTGGGTAGGCTTCCAAATTTGGTTCTGTCATACAGAACAGTTTACCCTAAAAATATTTCTCATGATTCACTATTCAATTTTTCCTACCATCCCAGCCCTCACCCCTGATCTTTTTAGTCTGTATAGTTTTGCCTTTTCCAGTATGTCATACAGTTGGAATTATACAGTATGCAGCCTTTCTGGACTGGCTTCTTTTACTTAGCAATACGCATTTAAGATTTACTCGTATCTTTTCATGATAGCTTATTTCTTTTTATAACTGAATAATATTCTGGTTTGTTTATCCATTCACATATTGAAGGACACCTTGATTGTTTCCAGTTTTTGATTATGAATAAAGCTGCTAGCCGGGCGCGGTGGCTCAAGCCTGTAATCCCAGCACTTTGGGAGGCTGAGGCAGGTGGATCACGAGGTCAAGAGATCGAGACCATCCTGGTCAACATGGTGAAACCCCGTCTCTACTAAAAATACAAAAAACTAGCTGGGCGTGGTGGCGCGTGCCTGTAATCCCAGCTACTTAGGAGGCTGAGGCAGGAGAATTGCCTGAGCCCAGGAGGCGGAGGTTGCGGTGAGCCGAGATTGCGCCATTGCACTCCAGCCTGGGTAACAAGAGCGAAACTCTGTCTCAAAAAAAAAAAAAAAAAGAATAAAGCTGCTATAAATATTCATGTGGTTATGTGGACGTAAGTTTTCAAATCAGTTGGGTAAATACCTAAGAGCATGTGGTAAGATTCTGTTTAGTTTTGTAAAAAACTACCCAACTTTTGCTGGGCGTGGTGGCTCATGCTTGTAATCCCAGCACTTTGGGAGGCCGAGGCGGGAGGATCACGAGGTCAGGAGATGGAGACCATCCTGGCCAATATGGTGAAACCCCGTCTCTACTAAAAATACAAAAATTAGCTGGGCGTGGTGGTGCACGCTTGTAATCCCAACTACTTCGGAGGCTGAGGGAGGAGAATCACTTGAACCAGGGAGACAGAAGTTGCAGTGAGCCAAGATTTCGCCACTGTACTCCAGCCTGGGCAATGCAAGGAGACTCCGTCTCAAAAATACAAAACCAAAAATACCTACCCAACTTTTTTTACAAAGGGGCTGTACCATGTTGCATTCTTAGCAATGTATGAGTGTTCCTATTGGTCTGTATCTTGTCAGCATGTGGTATTACCAATTTTTAGATTTTAGCTATTCTAATAGGTGTGTAGTGTTATCTCACTACACAAAATTGTATTTTAATTTGCAATTCTCTAATGAAAAATAATGTAAAGCATCTTTTCATATGCTTATCTGCCATCTGTTTATCTTCTTTGGTGAGGTTCAGATCTTTTGCTCATTTTTTTTTTTTTGAGATGGAGTTTTGCTTTTGTTGACCAGGCTGGAGTGCAATGGTGTAATCTCGGCTCATTGCAACCTCTGCCTCCTGGATTCAGATGATTCTCCTGCCTCAGCTTCCCAAGTAGCTGGGATTACAGACATGTGCCACCATGCTGGGCTAGTTTTGCATTTTTAGTAGAGACAGGGTTTCACCATGTTGGTGAGGCTGGTCTTGAACTCTTGACCTCAGGTGATCCACCTGCCTCAGTGTCCCAAAGGGTTGTTTTCTTATTGTTGAATTTTAGGAGTTCTTTGCAGATTTTGGAGACAAGTCCTTTATCAAATATGTAATTTGCAAATATCTTCTATTATGTAACTTGTCTTTTCATTCTCTTAACAGTGTCTTACAAAGCAGAGGTTTTCAAAAATTTTTGATAAACTCCAACTTACCAACTTTTTTTTTCAAAGACTACTGTTGGAGTTGTAGTCCAACAATTCATTAATAAAGCCAATGTCATGTAGATTTTCTGTTTTCTTTAAAAGTTTTAAGTTTTGCACTTTACACTTAGCTCTAACTAAAATTATTTTAACTCTTAAAAAGACATGGAAGTTCACCAACGGATGAATGAACGAAAGGTTATATACATCTGTACAATGGAATTTTAATTGGCAATAAGAAGGGGCTGGGCACGATGTCTCATGCCTGTAATCCCAGCACTTTGGGAGGCCGAGGCGGGCAGATCACGAGGTCAAGAGATTGAGACCACCTTGGCCAACATGGTGAAACCCAAAGGAATGAAGTACAATATGGATAAACCTTGAAAACATCATGCTAAGTAAAAGTAGTCGTACCCAAAAGACTACATATTCTATTATTCCATTTATAGGAACTGTCCAGAATAGACAAAATCTACAAAGGCAGAAAATAAATTAGTGGTTGTTAGGGCCTGTGGAAAGAGAGGGTGGGAAACAAATACTAGTGCCCACATTTTGGAGTGATGAAAATGTTCTAAAATTAGGACAGCGGTGATGGTCGCACAACTCTTACAGTAAAAACCAGTGACTGCAAATCCAAAGATTTTACACTTTAAAAGGATGGATTCTGTAGTGTGAATGATAAATTATATTTCTGCAAAGCTGTTACGTATTTAAACGTGAAGATGTAGTAGAAAGACTGGCAAAATGAGGCTAGGTGATGGATACATGGGAATTCATTATATTATTTTTTTCTACCTTTGTATATATTTGAAATTATCCATTAAACAATGTGGAAGGGAAATGCTATTCTGAATGAGAGAAGTGGTATGGCATAAACATCATTTGATAAAGAAAATCACTAATGAGCATCAAATTCTTTTTTTTTTTTTTTTTTTTGAGACGGAGTTTCTCTCTTGTTACCCAGGCTGGAGTGCAATGGCGCGATTTCGGCTCACCGCAACCTCCGCCTCCTGGGCTCAGGCAATTCTCCTGCCTCAGCCTCCTGAGTAGCTGGGATTACAGGCACAGGCCACCATGCCCAGCTAATTTTTTGTATTTTTAGTAGAGACGGGGTTTCACCGTGTTGACCAGGATGGTCTCGATCTCTCAACCTCGTGATCCACCCGCCTCGGCCTCCCAAAGTGCTGGGATTACAGGCTTGAGCCACCGCGCCCGGCCGCGAGCATCAAATTCTTATAGCTGATGTTATAATTCTTATAATTCTTGTTTTATTCAAAAATAAAAACTTGAAGCAACATATGTAAGTGGATATTTGAGGAAAGATCTATTTAATGCCAAAGACTTAACAGCTTTGAAATGATAAAATCTGAATTATAGCTTTAGTCCTTTTTTCTTTCTTTTTAAAGACTCAGTCTTGCTCTTGTCTGCCAGGCTGGAGTGCAGTGGTGTGATCTCAGCTCACTGCACTTGCCTCTGGGGTTCAAGCGATTCTCCTGCCTCAGCCTTCCGAGTAGCTGGGATTATAGGTGCCTGCCACCACGCCTGGCTAATTTTTTTATTTTTAGTAGAGATGGGGTTTCACCATGTTGGCCAGGCTGGTCTTGAACTCCTGACCTCAGGGGATCCGCCTGCCTCAGCCTCCCAAAATGCTGGGATTATCAGGCGTGAGCCACCGTGCCCGGCCTATAGCTTTAATTCTTGTGAAATGTGTACTGAAGCAGACTTTATTCTAGGGGAATCTCAGTTCCTCTGATGTGTACATCAGTGAGGTCAGGGGCAGATGTCCCTCAGGAAACCAGCTCTGGAGCAGAGGTGGGACAGGATGAGCAGGAGGAAAAACACACGTGTACTAAAGATAAGCTCCACCAAGGCAGGGATCTTTCTATGACTTGTTCATTAATGCATCCCAAGCACTCAGTACAGTGCCTGGCACACAGCAAACAGTTTGTTGAATGAGAAAGCTAATATGTCAGGATAAAGTAAATTATCTTACACATCACAAAATCTGGGAAAAATGTTCACAGTTCCAAAGATTCTTCACTGAAGACAGTAAAATAGTTTTAGATTTTTGAGTAGGTGAGAAATCAAGAACTGTGTAGGGACAAGTCTAAGCAGTATCTCCAAACCAATTTAATCCAGTCTTAAATTTTTAAGTCTTTTTTGACCAGCTGTTCTAAATCATGACATAACTTCAAGAATAAAAACTTGAAGCTTAGCTGGGCATGGTGGTGTGTGCCTGTAATCCCAGCTACTCAGGAGGCTGAGATGGGAGAATTGCCTGAACCACCCAGAAGGCGGAGGTTGCGGTGAGCCGAGATCGCGCATTGCATTCTAGCCTGGGTAACAAGAGCGAAACTCCGTCTCAAAAAAACAAAACAAACAAAAAAAACCCCACAAAACTTGAAGCAACATATATAAGTGGATATTTGAGGAAAGGATTACTCACTGCTACAGACTTAACAGCTTTTATAAGCTTTTTACTTTCCAAATTCTTCAGAATTTTGTTGATTTCTGTTAATGGCAAGTTACTTTTATAACGGATATCTCTGCTCCATATTCCTATGAGAAAGTAAAGTAAAATAAGTTGAACTATAGTTTTCATGGATATTTCTTTTTTCTTTTCTTTTCTTTTCTTTTTTTTTAAGAGACAAGGTCTTGCTCTGTTGCCCAGACTGGAGCACAGTGGCTATTCACAGGCACAATCCCACTACTGATCAACATGGAGTTTTTTTGACCTGCTCTGTTTCCAACCTTGGCCAGTTCACCCCTCCTTAGGCAACCTGGTGGTCCCCCACTACTGGGAGGTCACCATATTGATGCCGAACTTAGTGCAGACACCCGATTGGCATAGCACACTACAGCCCAGAACTCCTGAGCTCAAGCAATCCTCCCACCTCAGCCTCCCAGTAGCTGGGACTACAGGCATGTGCCACTGTGCCCAGCAGTTTTCATGGATTTTTAATTTTATTCCTCTTAACTTCTACCTCATTCCAAAACTAGCAGTATAAAGCTAACAGTAAAAATGAAATGACTTAGAGGTAAGAACCCTGGCTAAAGTAGCAAAAATATGCTAAACGATAAATAAGTCTAATGCTTGATAAGACTTACTATAATGATTTATAATTTCTAACTAGAAATTTCTTGGAATTCCAGTGTGGCACATTTTAAAAAAAATTTATGAAAAGGGCTGGGGACAGTGGCTTAGGCCTGTAATACCAGCACTTTAAGAGGCTGAGACAGGTGGATCACCTGGGAGTTTGAGACCAGCCTGGCCAACATGATGAAACTTCATCTCTACTAAAAATACAAAAATTAGCCCAGCCTGGTGGTATGCACCTGTAGTCCCAGCTACTCGGGAGGCTGAGGCACAAGAATTGTTTGAACCCGGAAGGCAAAGGTTGCAGTGAGCTGAGATCGAGCCATCGCACTCCAGCCTGGGTAACAGAGCAAGACTCTGCCTCAAAAAAAAAGAAAAGAAAAGAAAAGAAAAGGACATTTTTGAAATGGAAGGAAAAATCATGGTTGCAACTGAATTAACTTATATCATTGCCTTCCATCATCTTCTGTACCCTAATCTGTGTTTTCTGATATTTTCATTTTAGATTGTAAATGTGAAAAACAAATTTGGGTCGAGGTCAACTACCGTCTTCAACTATGACAAAAACACTCTTTAGATGAGTGTCTGCATGCATGTAATCCATTATTTATACAACATTATATTTGTGAGATGGAAGAGGAAGTCTAGGGTTCTTATGGCTGCTAAAAGCCCTGTATGAGAAGCAATTATTTCTTTTTGAAATAAGTGTTTTTTTTTTGTTTTTTTTTTTTTTTTGGATAGAGACAGGGTTTCACCGTGTTACACAGGCTCATCTCAAACTACTGAGCTCAGGCAATCTGCCTGCCTCAGCCTCCCAAAGTGCTAGGATTACAGGCATGAGTTACTGTGCCTGGTCCAGAAATAAGTGTTATATACGGAAACGGAATGTATGTAAATATTTTGCTTTATTTTCTTCCCTGTGTAGTGGCCTAATAAGATAGGAAGATTAAAAAAATATGCAGAATGGCTTTCTCATAGGACTATTTTAAAAAATGTTAAAACATTTACATTTTAATAAATATAAGAATTAGTTCTATAACTTCCGATTATATCACAATTTTTCAAGCTAATATCAATGAATCAAATAGATCCTAAATTATCATAATTTAGGATTGCAATCTAGATACAGTCCTTCAAGTGGGTAGAAGGGGAACTGTAGCTGCTGAGGGACATCTGTTAAGATACTGCTATACCACACCAGCTTTCCTTTTGGTCCTTGTAAAAACGAGAGGTGTCAGCATCCACAGTTTATAGATAAGATGAAGAAACTGAAGCTCGCAAAGTTTAAGTAACTTGTCCATGGTCATACAGCTACAATATAAGGATTTCTTTTTAAAAAACTTAAGTTTTATTTATTTTGAATAGATAAAACATTCATGTGACTCAGAATTCAGAAGTCTTTTTCCATCTGTGGCCACACCCCTCTAGTTCTTGTCTCTTTCAAGGCAACAGTGGCCTTACTCTTGGGTGTCCTTCAAGCACATGCATGTTATATTTGTATGTTCTATTCCCTTCCTCAACATAACTCTGTTCACCGAGCTCTACCCTGGGAAGCTGAGATCTGGGTCCCTATATCTAGTTCCAAAAACAATGTTTCTTTTTTCTGCCTCATCCTTCACATGCTTACCTTTATTTCCTGCATCCTCTATGATTTGATATACTAGTTTTTCTTGATTGTCTGATCCCTTCATTTTACTGCAGGGGAATAAAGTAAAATTAATAAAGTACAGACTATAGGATGATCTAATAATCTACATCACTACTTAAACAAAATTAGCAGACAGGGTCACCACAGTGACATATTTACCAAAAGAAGAGGCTTACCTTAAAAAGAATGAGACAGAGCTGTGTGTACCAACATGTAAAGACGTCCAAGATACAGTAAGTGAAAAAAACAAGTTGCAAAACAGAATGGATAGCATGATTCCATTTTTATTTAAAAAAAGAAAGAAAGATTATATATAAATATATAATCATCTATGTGTATTTTATTATAGTTAGAATAAAGGCTATATACTAAATTATTAAAAGCAGTTACCTCTGGGAAATGAAATATATCACAGGTGGCATACACAGGACAGGTTTATGTAATTTTGTATTAGCTTTCTTCTCAAAACATACATTACTTTTGCAATAATAAAAATTTTCTTAAAATTAGAAAAACATGTACTTACCCAGCATTCTGAGAGTCCTTTATTCTATATAAAAGGCCTGTATTGCTCCTTAAGAGATCCAACTGACCCTAGTTTTTAAGACAGTAGAAAACAGGAGTCAATTATTTTGGAGATATGTTAAATCAAATGACAAATGTTGATGCATTCTTTAACATTCTTAATTTTTTAAAATCTGCTCTTTAACCTCAAAATTTTTCAAAATATTAATACTAACAATTTTTTGTATGCTAGATCTTGGCTGTAGATGTTTGTTTATGTATCATCAACCATGGCTACCTCTTGATAAAATGATAGTAGTTGTGACAGAAACCATATGGCTCACAAAGCCTGAAACATATACTCTCTGGTACTTTGTAGAAAAAGTTTGGCAACCCTTGAGCTAGAAAACTGATGGGAAAGGTTTAAGAAAAGATTCACCTGACCCCAAATCTCCACATCCAGAGCCCTTGGAAATCCAAGAAGCCTAGTAGACTTAAAAAACAAATCAGTCTTTCTGAGGAGAAATTCATGTACTAAAAAGAAAAAACAAAAACAAAAAACCACACAAAAAACCAAATGAGTCATTCAGATGAGGCCTTGGCATGTAACTCTTTAACCTAATTGCTACGAAGCCAAACTGAAATGCTCTCAGGAAAAGGAGGCTTTGATGATGAAGTAAGGAGAGATTTAGGGCATGGGGCCCCACTAGGTGGGTTTTTAGACAGTCTTGTTTGTTTGTTTCTGGACAGTTGGAGAATGGCTTTACTGATAAATTCCACTGTGACGCCACTGGGGGCTAAGGCTGCACTTCCTCCCCAAGGCCCAGCATTCTTCATTCAACTGGACTCATTCTTGCTTGCTGAAATGCTTAGAATGACAATGTGGAGAATGAAACCCTGATGACTTGGCTCTGCGACAATTCAGAAAAATCGGGGGCAGTTGTGGGTGGAGGGGATGGTGTATTTCATAGGAAATGGCCCAACACTAGCAGTGGGAAGCAAACAGAAGGTGAGAACAGACTACGCCTATGTACAGCATTGGCAATTAATAAATACAACAGTTATATTTACTTCATTTGTCTTATAATGCATAATTATTTCTTCTTTTTTCAATTCAGGCAGCTTGAGCTGTTTCCTGGCTTAGAGTCTTATCAATCAAACCTAACACAGTTTCTCGTTTTATGACTGCTGTATTAGGGTTCTCCAGAGAAACAGAAGCAATAGGATACATCTCTCTCTTGAAAGATTCAGTATAAGGTATTTGCTCTGTGATTATGGAGGCTGAGGAATCCCATGATTTGCCCTTTGCAAACTGGAGACCTAGGAAAGCTGGTGTTGGAGATCAAAGGCCTGAGAGCAGAGAGCTGATGGTGTAGATGCCAGTCCGAGTCTGAAGGTCTGAGAACCAGGAGTGCTGAGGGCATGAGATCCACAGCCCAGCTCAAGATAGAATTCAAAGAGTAAATTCAATCTTCCTCTGCCACTTTGTTCTATTTAGGCCCTGAATGGATTGGATGATGCTCGTCCACCATGGACCCACATCTACAGTTCACCAATTCAAAATGCTAATCTCTTCCATAAACACCCTCACAGACACTCCAATAAAAATGTTTAACTAGATATCTAGGAATCCAGTAGCTTAGCCAAGTTGACATGAAATTAACCATCACAACTACATAATAAAAACCAATGATAATCAGCATATCAGTAATTATGAAAATTACTTAGATTCACCTTACCATAGACAACAACCTATTGATGGCTACTGCCCGCTGCTGGGCTTCTATATGAGGCATTTCATTCTGAATTACTTGGTCTGTGATTCCATGAGGGAACTGGTGACATAATTCTATAATCCTAGAAACAAAGGTATTCATGTTACTCTTCGGAGTTACCTGCTTCAAGAGGCAGTGGGGGTAAAAATACAAGCAGAATAGTTTGAAATTGTGCCTTTTCCACAACTGGCAGACAATCTGGGTTTCTGTGATGGTTTTGGATTAAAGCATGTTAGAAATGGAAGATTATTTCTAAATACATGTTTACAGTATTACTGTTATTTAAGAAGAATATTTCTTTTCCTCACTAATATGAACTTTAAATCAGAGCAAAAATCTAATGAAATCACAGGAAAAATATTAAAGCGGAGATTTCAATTTTCTCATATAATAAGCATGACAAAGTTAAGCCATAAACCCGCAAGCAGGAAGCAAATGCAGATGTTTCTGGTGGGGAGCCAAAATTTGTTATGACAATCCACCATACTGGGGGCCTGTTTTTGGAATCATACCTACCAAACAAAAATAAGTCAACGTCTTCACTTAGTCAACAGGATCAACAAATGTATTACTCTTAACAGTTTGAGAAAGTTGGGTCTTTCTCAAACTGCGTGAGAATCTAAGAGTGGCAGTGCCTCGGTAAAGAATATAAAAGTGGCAGAGGCTTTGGGTGCCCTAAAAGTCTTGAGTTCAATACTGCACTGAAAACACCTGGCTTAATGTTGCTTCGTAATCACCAACTGCGTCCTAACTCTGAATAAACGTTTTGTCATAGACGTTCCCTTACTGACAAGAGCGATCCTGGATCAGAACATGCATTTTAAAGTGTTCTACGGGGAAGGAAAGCCCAGAGTCTCCGCTCAAAGCACTGATCACGTCAAAGTTGGAAGGAAGCGCATCATCACAACTTCCCAAAAAGCCAGAGTCCCAAGCCGGAGTCTCCCTGGTTTACCTGTTTTCTATTTCGACCGGATCGGCGTCGGGCGGCTGCACCTTCACCTTCACCTCCGCCATGAGGGCGCAGTTCCTGACGCCTGCGGGGAAAGACGCACTCAGCTGCCCGCTAGCAAGCCGGGGAACCCGGGGACCAGTAAAGGAAAGCGCTCGGCCGAGGGCGAGGGGCCTTCTTCCTCGTGTCGCAGCCGGTCCTTCCTTGCCTTGCGGTGGGAGGTGGCCAAGCCGCGCCTGCGCCTTCCTATTTATAGGCGCCTCGACAGCTTCTTATTCTTGTTTTCCAGAACGTCAATGCCCATCGGACGCACAAGTCTGGTTCCTTCATTCTGGGTTGGGAAGCCAACTTTTAGCACTTTGCAACTCTGTGAAGGAATATTGTCAGATGCCTATTGGAAAGCCCTGGGAAAGGAGCTCCAGGCGGGTACCAGTCTCCCGGCGGCGAGGCAGGGGCGGGGCTAGTTGCTAAGAAGCGGCGTTTCCGCTAATCATCTGCCCTGCTCCCAGTGGGCGGGGCGCGGCTCGCAGCGTCTGTGGTTACCCGGGTGGCGGCTAAGGAGGAGGCAAAAAGCGGTGAGAGGCCGGCGATCGGGTTGAGGGCGGTAGAGACGCATTAGGGGGTCTCGATCGGTTAGAGGAAGAGGAGGGCGGTTAGAGGAGAAGAGCTTCCCTTACTCCAGCAGAAAGGATGTAGGTGTCCTTGGCAGCCCGTGATGGGCGGGGACGAACAAACGGGGTTCCAGATCCGGGTTGCGAGGCGGGGCAGTCCAAGTTGGGAGAACTGAGGGGTCTGGGAATCCTGTTGACCGCACGCTGCCATTGGGCCTGACGGACCCGCCCTTTTCTTGATTCCCTTTGCATGGGGGCCCTGGCCACCCCAGCTTCCTAAGGGCAGCTGCTATTTGACGCTCGCGAATTACTCTCTTTCCTACACATTTTTATTTAGAATTAATTTTCCAACTACTTTTATTTTATCTGCCTTTCACTTGAATGGAAATGCGACTACGGGCAAGTCTCAAGCCAGCCACACTCCTGTAGAAGCTGATGCGGTGCTGTCAGTATCTGTAGTTTATATTCTTGGCCCTCGATCCGAAACTATCCAACAAGGCATTAAGTTCATCCCTTAAATTTACTTACCCCACTTTCGAGAATACAGTCTGTACAAAGCTCAAACTGCAGAGATGTTCAGATCAGCATTATTATAACTGCAACAGGCAAAACTAAAAAGAAACTAGAAATAGCCTAAATGCTCAGCCACAAACGAGTAAATAAATACATGGAAAACTGTAAAGAATACAGGGAGAATGCAAGAAGTAGACTATAAAAATGGAATGAATATGTATATTATAAGTGAGTAAAATCTATGGATTCTTAATAAAATTTGAAAAGGCAATACAGAGATGTAAATGGTTGCCGTGTTAAGTGAGCATTTTTCCCCCTGAAAGCTTCTGTGCATTAAACATATGACAGCCTTCCTCCCTACCCTCATCTCCAGAAAGACCAGTAAGGCTTTCATACTGATAATTAATTATAAATACCAGGATTTATAAATACAGTAGATGGAAAAGGAGGCTTGTGTTTGTTGGTCACTGTTTATCTTCTTGCAAACTTCCTTTCCACTGAGTAGTAGTACTCTGCAGTCCTTCTAAAGTGTCTTTGCAGCTTTCAAATTCTAGAACTGCTATGGTGACAATGGCAAGGCTGTGAGCCTGGAGCTTTCCCAAAAAAGTTAGTTCTAACTAACATTTTGTGGTACACACAGGGTTACTTCTGTTCCCCTTGTATGATGATTTGCCCTGAAACCAAGAGAACTGACACACACCAGAGGCAGGAAAAGGCGATAATGATTTAAAGGGAACTCAAGTCAGAGAATTAGTGATAGAGAGACCTCTTTTGCCTTACTCATTTAATTTGCTCTTTTAAAGTAACTTCTTTCCCCCATCTCATTCATTTACACTCCTTTCTCAGAAATGAGGTATTTAGATAATTGAAATCCCACACAAGACCTCAACAGCAAATACAGCTGAAATGTAATAATTATTTCCATTAAAGAGGGAATACTATTTATAGTACCATATTAACAGTATTCTTTTTCATTTTTACTAGTTTTGCTGCATTTAAATTAAGTGCTGCTCTTCGGCTTGTGTGTACAGCTGCAAGTGCACATTCAAGTTTTTTAAAAAATATATATATAAGGAGAGAAAATGACTGCTGGTTCAGTGTGTGTCCCTCAGATCATACCGCTACGAGTGCCTCAGCCTGGAAAAGCTAACCATGAAATTGATAACAATACGCTTTTGGAAATGAAATCGGGTAAGGATCGCATATATTTGAAATTGTTTAAAATAACATTGTTATATTTCTTGTGTTTATCTGGTTCCTGATTTATCTCTTTGCATGCTTTCTCACTCTTTGCTCTGCTCTTTGGGAAATTTGTGAAACTTCTAAAATTTGAAACAGTACTGTCCATTGATGGTTTACAGACTGGTATACATTTAGATGAAAATGGTTTGCTTTGGCCACCCTTTATTTGTATAATTTCAGCAATATCTTGACTTACCTTAGCCAAGGTAAGATGTCCTGGTGCTGGCTGGGTGTGGTGGTTCATACCTATAATCCCAGCACTTTGGCAGCAAGGCAGGCAGATAACTTGAGGTCAGGAGTTTAAGACCAGCTGGCCAACATGGCAACACTCCGACTCTACTAAAAATACAAAAAATGGCCAGATGTAGTGGTGGGCACCTGTAATCCCAGCAACTCAGATGGCTGAGGCAGGAGAACTGCGTGAACTCAGGCAACACAGGTTGCAGTGAGCCAAGATTGTACCAGTGCACTCCAGCCTGGGCAACAGAGCGAGACTCCATCTGAAAAAAAAATGTCCTGGTACTTCCCCAAACTTTTTCAGTATGCTCATTATTTAGCTGGTATAATAAATTTGACCTACAGGCTTTCTAGTCAGATAAATTGGAGACTTAATCTCTGCCTTGGCAACTTCTAGTGACCCCGGGTATGTTACTTAGCCTTTTTGAGCCTCAGTTTCCTCACTGTAAGGCAGGGATAATAATGTCTACTTTTTAGAGCCATTGTGAGGATTAAATAGGTTCGTGTATGTATGAGGTGCACAGGATTTGGCATGTAGTAAAGCTAAAATAAATCTCAACTGTAATTACAGAAATAAAGCAATGTGGGCTGGCCATGGTGGCTCACACCTGTAGTCCCAGCACTTTGGGAGGCCAAATCGGGTGGATCACCTGAGGTCAGGAGTTTGAGAGCAGCCTGACCAAAATGGTGAAACCCTGCCTCTACTAAAAATACAAAATTAGCGAGGCACGGTGGCCAATGCCTGTAATCCCAGCTACTCAGGAGGCTGAGGCAGGAGAATTGCCTGAACCCAGGAGGCGGAGGTTGCGGTGAGCCGAGATCGCGCCATTGCACTCCAGCCTGGGTAACAAGAGCGAAACGCCCTCTCAAAAAAAAAAAAAAAAAAAAAAAAAAAAAAAAGCAGTGAATGTATATCCTGCTAATATTTATTCTTTCTTTTTTTTTCTTTTTTCTGAGACGGAGTTTCACTCTTGTTACCCAGGCTGGAGTGCAATGGCGCGATCTCGGCTCATCGCAACCTCCGCCTCCTGGGTTCAGGCAATTCTCCTGCCTCAGCCTCCTGAGTAGCTGGGATTATAGGCACGCACCACCATGCCCAGCTAATGTTTTGTATTTTTAGTAGAGACGAGGTTTCACCATTTTGGTCAGGCTGCTCTCGAACTCCTGACCTCAGGTGATCCACCCGATTTGGCCTCCCAAAGTGCTGGGATTACAGGTGTGAGCCACTGCACCTGGCCTTTTTTTTCTTTTAAAGATGGGGTTTCACCATTATGGCCAGGCTGGTCTTGAACTCCTGGCCTCAGGTGATCCACCCACCTCAGCCTCCCAAAGTGCTGGGATTACAGGTGTGAGCGACTGCGCCTGGCCCTTTTTTTTTTTTTTTTTTTTTTTGAGATGGAGTCTTGCTGTTGTTGGCCCAGGCCGGAGTACAATGGCACAATCTTGGCTCATTGCAACCTCTGCCTCCCAGGTGCCAGCAATTCTCCTGCCTCAAGTTCCCCAGTAGCAGAGATTACAGGCACCTACCACCTTGCCCAGCTGATTTTTGTATTTTTAATTGAGACTGGGTGTCACCACATTGGCCAGGCGGGAACTACTGGAACTACTGACCTCAGGTGATCCACCCACCTTGGCCTCCCAGAGTGCTGGGATTACAGGTGAAAACCATCACACCTGGCCCAAATTCTTAAATATGTGTGTCTATGTACACATACACATATATACATATACATATACACATATAAATTAACATAAGGAAGAAAAGTTTTATAGGTAAAACATAGGAACAAATATTTGTATAAAAAGGACTTTGAAATTTCAATTATGTATTTGTTTTCATTTTTGTCTTTTTTTAAACCAATTATTAGATGTTAATAACTGAAATGTACACAAGCTTTCTGCATCTATGGTATGCCTCTGTGCTGCTTTGACCAAGAGTACCAGCTAAGAATACGTATTATTATCTGTGTTCTCCTTTAGCTTAAAAGCTGATACGATTTTTTAAATTGTCAAACCGAATTAAACATTTTTTTTTTTTGAAACGGAGTTTCGCTCTTGTTACCCAGGCTGGAGTGCAACGGCGCGATCTCGGCTCACCGCAACCTCCGCCTCCTGGGTTCAGGCAATTCTCCTGCCTCAGCCTCCTGAGTAGCTGGGATTACAGGCACGAGCCACCATACTCAGCTAATTTTTTGTATTTTTAGTTGAGACGGGGTTTCACCATGTTGACCATGATGGTCTTGATCTCTCGACCTCGTGATCCACCCGCCTCGGCCTCCCAAAGTGCTGGGATTACAGGCTTGAGCCACCGCGCCCGGCCAAATTAAATATTTTAATATATGTGCTCATAATTCTTAGGAAAACTAAAAAAAAAAAAAAAAAGGATAACACACTATATGAGGAAGATTGTGGTCAAATAGGTGCTTTCATGCATTACTGGTGTCAGTGAAAATTGTTTAACCATACAGAGGGCAGTTTGGAAATATATATATATGTATGTATATTTTTGAGATGGAGTCTTGCTATGTTGCCAGGCTGGAGTGCAGTGGCACAATCTCAGCACATTGTAACCTCCACCTCCCAGGTTCAAGTGATTCTCCTGCCTCAGCCTCCTGAATAGCTGGGATTACAGGATGTGCCACTGCACCCAACCAATTTGGAAATATTAATCAAGATTACAAATGCTGGCCAGGCACGGCTCGTCAGTCACACCTGTAATCCCAGCACTTTGGGAGGCCGAGGAGGGCAGGTCACCTGAGGGTAGGAGTTTGAGACTACCCTGGTCAACATGGCAAAACCCCATCTCTACTAAAAATACAAAAATTAGCTGGGTGTGGTGGTGGATACCGATAATCCCAGCTACTCAGGAGGCTGAGGCCAGAGAATTGCTTGAACTCTGGAGGTAGAGGTTGTAGTGAGCTGAGATTGTGCCAAAGCACTCCAGCCTGGGCAACAAGAGCAATACTCACTCTCAACAAAAATAAATACATAAATAAGAAAGAGATTACAAATGCATATATCTTTGACTCAGCAGTACTAGTTCTACATATTTGTCTTGCCCATATATTTACAGAAGTAATTGTCTACAAAATTATTTATTACAGTGCTTATAACTGCAGAGGAAACAAAGAAAAGGAAAAAAGAAGACAGCTTTAAGATCTGTCTGTAAGGAATTGGTTAAATTATTGTTCATCTATATAAGAGAATGTGATGCAGCTATAACAAAGAATGAGGAAGCTCTTTTTTTAAAAAAAATATAATTGAAATTTATTTCCTAGGAAGCTCTGTATGTACCAATAGAAGACATAGTATTAAATGAAAAATGAAATGTGTGGAACAGGTTATAGTTGCCATCATTTGTGTCAAAAGAGAGGGGGAAATAATGATATGTACATAAATGCTTGTATGGATATAAAATATTTCTTGAAAGTTACTGAAGATGCCATTGATAGCCTGTGGAAAGCTGGTGTCAAGAGTCAGAGGAGACGCCTTTTGACCTTTTGAGTCTTGAATCATGTTTCTATCAGCACCCTGTTGGAGAGGCAAAAAGGCATAGTGGTTCAAGAGCATGGGCTATGGATCCAACCTAGCATAAGTCAAACCGCGACTCCTCTATTATTTAACAATCTCTCTAGGACTCATCTACAAAATGAGTTATCTCATCTACAAAATGAGTATAAAATAGGATCTACCTCATAGGATTGTACAGATGAAATGGGTTCATTCCTGTAAAGCACAGTGCTGGTACAGAGAAGAACTGCATTATCGTTATTACTATTCATTTCCATTATGTATATATAATAACCTATAGGTCAGTTATTTAAGGAGATTAACACAATCACAACTTTAAATCTTAAATCACAACTTTAAATCTTAAATCACACACTTAAATCTTAAATATTAAACTGACCCATAGGCATTATTCAGGAACTTGCTACTTTGGTGTTAGTTATAGTTATCTTGTTTTGGATTTTTCAGACACCCCAGATGTCAACATATATTATACTCTGGATGGCAGCAAACCTGAATTTCTAAAGAGAGTTGGTTATGGTGAAAATAACACATTTAAGTATATAAAACCTA